>NW_022983566.1:0-136500 GCF_010093885.1 Aplosporella prunicola CBS 121167
CCCCCAGCGTACGCTGGCCTGTTTGCTTATTTTTAAAAAAAAAAAAAAAAAAAAAACAAAAAAAAAAAAAACATATTGTACCTTAATGTCTTTTCACATTCACAGGTAGCTACCTAACAGTTATTTCTATGAACCTTCACACAGGGCCGTAGGACACAACAGCCTATAAATAAAATTACTGTTAGTAATTAGCTGGCTACCTGTGAACAATAATCTAATATTTCATGTTTAGTATCCATGAAGAGAAAAACACATTGGTTCGCTTTACGGATGGGTGGTTTCACAAATTGATCTTTTAATAGAGGATGCGGACGCCACCGCACTTACCCGTCTCATAGGTAACCGGGCACTGTAATCCGTACCCATCCCACGGCACCGGGTAGCATCCCCGCGATCAAAAAACAACCACCTACCTCGTCGCACCGTCGCACAATCACTCACATCTCTCCTCACCACTTCCATTAAAAACAATCCTCGGTTTAAAAACAAATCTCCTGCATCCCTACGTCAACCTCTCTATCCTAATTCCTACAAACCTCCGCCTCCTACCTCTTACATAAGGGTATCGCACTCATCTCCGGGTACGCCCGCAGCGCCGCACAGCGCCGCATACATAGCCGAGCCGGCCCGCGCCGATTCGCTACCGCAAACGGCGACCCCTCCCTTCAAGCACAACCACACCTCCATCTCTCTTCCACCCACAACCAACCCACAACCAACACACTCCCTTATCCCCCATCCCCTTTCCTTCACCCGTCACCACACCACTCACACCACCCTCTCACCCTCTCACCCGCCACGCCTCCCACCAACCCGACCCCACAAACACCGGCACAACCTCGGCGCCACCAGAAAAAAATTATAACCCACACGGCGAGAAATTCTCATCATCTGAAAGCGACGGTGGTGTAGTTGGTTATCACGTCAGTCTCACAGTTGCAGCATGTTTGTAAGACCACTGAAGGTCCCGAGTTCGAGTCTCGGCCGTCGTATGATTTTTTGCGGTTTTTTGACTGGGGTGGGTGGGTTGGGTTGGGTTTCTTTTGGTGGAGTGGGGCTGGTAGGGTGGAGGGGGGATGGGAGGGATGGGACGAGAGGGTGGATGGCGGTGGTGGAATTTTGTAGAGGAGATTGAGGGAGAGATGTGTGTGTGTGGTTTTGGGTGGTGCATTGCTGGTGTGCGGTAAGTTGCTGCAGTGCATACGGAGTGCTGCGTTTTGGCTGCGCTGCTTGCTAAACAAACAGTTTGTGCGTGTGCGTATGGTGCTACACACGTACAGCAAAGAGCAGTCTGCGCTGCGCTGAAACGTGAGCTCGCTTTTGCCTTGTTCGGAGCCGGGTTCTCTCGGGACATTTCTTCGCTGCGTGAACTTGTAAATTCGTGACGGCTTTAAAAGGGGTCGATGTCGTTAAGCGTTGGCTTTAATCGAACTGAATGTACAGTGTCTTTAAACCTACTTCCCCCCGAACGTGTGCACTGCGTAAGGTCGAGAATGTTCGTGCTGTCATTGTTTGGTATTGGTTTTTTGTTGAGAGTTCTTTGTTCGTGTTGGGCTTTTATTGGTTTATTGTTTTATTCATGTTCTTGCTTTTATGATTAGTGCTGGTGTTGGCATGGAAGGCGCGCTGGTGGCTACATACGCTTTGATTTGTAGGGTTATACTATGTGTTTACATCTTTTATTTTTGATAATGACGAAGAATGCAGGTGGTAAGTGTTGAGTGAGTTATCTGCAGCCAGTAAAATTTATGTAAACAAATTCTTTCAACTTATAGAGTACTCGCTATCTGTCTATATCGAAAGGTCTAGGTCACGGAGAGTCCCGAACTTCTCTTTGTGTTGCTTATGTGTTGGCTTTCTTTCAATGTATATGTACGTTGCGACTTTGCTTTGTCTCAGTGGGTGTTCTGGAAAGGTAGACAGTAGACTGCTGTAGGTCTTTAGTCGTCATTGAAACCTCGATCTACCTGAGACATAAAGTGTGATTCTGCTTCCTATTATTTTCTATTCTATATTCTTTATATTCCTGCCGCCACTCAGCATACCGGGCTTGTAGCTCTTTGTCTGACGTTATGACGTTATCGTTGTGACTCTAACTGCTTGTTTACCTCTTTGTCTGGAGTCATCACAAGTACTGAAACCTTATACTGCGCATGAGGAGGCAAACATATAACTTAGGCACTTTTAAAGATATCTACCTCACGTGTTTCCGCATCTAAAGTATATAGCATGGCTTTTACTCTTCTATCTTCGCATTTCGTACCTCCAAGAAATACCTATATATTTTAATATCTTTTTACCTTGGTAGTTGCTCGGTACCGGATGAGATCCATAGCTACATATATCTAATTACGGAGAATTGGTTAGGTGAACTAGAATTATATTAGCAAGTGGTCTAGGAAATAAAACAAACCATGCCTTCACACATAGCTCACACCATCCGTAATGGTCATAAACCCTTTCCGCTGTTGCCAGACAGGCTTAACATTGTTCAATCGCAACTCCACACTATGCAAAAGTCTTCATACAACCTCAGCTACACCTTTTTATATAAGCACGTTCCTCTCACACCTTTACCCTACAATCAAGTTCCGGTGTTCCACATCTCACTCACACTAATCTTACTGCTCAAGCCGGTACAAGCAATTGCCAATCCGGTATAGCATATACCACCTTCTACGATCATGCCGCACCTGAGCATTATGGAAGCTGGAGAGTGCATTTGGAAGCCCGGTCCTCGGAGGATAGAGGACCTTCCAAACGAGGTTCTATTCATGATACTCGACAGAGTCTTGGATCATGAGTCACAGATCGAGGACATCTTCGTCCAAGAGACCATAACGTATGGTTCAATCCTTAGAGTCCAAAAGCTCCGACTGGTGTCCAAGAGGTTCTGTCGCGTCGCGGCTCCACTGCTAGGCAAAGTCATATCCAAGATCAATTGGCCCTTGACTGAGAATTATCTGACCCGGCTTCGCCATCTGATCTCTCTTGAAGGTGTCGGGCCACACGTCAAGCACTTGAACATCAGTGCAGATCTCCCATCTGTTGAGGTCCATGACCACCTGGTAAGTGTGGCACAAAGCAAAGACGAGCTGTTACAGCCAGCCTGCATGGACTTTGCCAACCTTTATGCTTCGGAATTCCTCATTGACCATCTTGTCTTCGTAAGCAATGGATCTGACAAGACAAAGCTAGGAGAGGTTTTCGGGCTCTTAGGCAACCTGAAGACTCTGCAACTGAAGACCCAACACCGCTTATTCCGTCCTGGATGGCGTAGCTCTGGGGAAACCCACGCCACAGACATCGGTCTACAGAATTGGATAGTGAACAATCGGCCGAATATAACTAGGAGTGGGAGAATCCGCAACCTCAACGAACAGAAAACGACACGAGCTGTCTTGGAAGTGCTTGCTGCGACCGGAAAGAAAGTCGAGTCTTTCTTTTGCAATCATATGGATCACGGCACTGCGATTGTCTCTGATCTGCAAGCACCAATCTATGCAAATCTAGCGACGGCAATGTCTAGTGTGAGGAATCTATCGGTTACCTTCCTCGGTACTCCCTCGAGCCCCGGATTTGTCGAGAATCCTTTATACCTTGCGAACTACCTGCGCATGTTCCGCCGCTTGGAAGTCCTCGACCTCTTCATCTTGCACGATCAAGCATACACAACCCAAGTCATGCTGACCACTGCGCAGCAGTTAAAGCAGTCGATGCCATTCACGCTTCGCAAGCTAAAGCTGACAGCGGAAAACCTCAATATGGAGGAAGTCATTCAGTTCATCGAAATCTTCGCACCCAGTCTACAGCACCTGACGCTGAACGTGGGACCCTTCCCACACGGCGAATGGAGCGAGTTCTTCTTTGACAGCCGCATCCACCGTTTGTCTTTGGTTACACTCTACATTCACAGTATGGCGGAGTGGGGGCTGGATGGCCGCGATTACGATTTGAACCTTCCGGACCTGGGAGTTCCCTACGAAATCGCTTGTCGTCTGTATGTCTTAAGCATTCGCAATGGTGGCTATGAGATGTGGTGCCGCCGTTCGACACCGGGCTGGTGGGATAAAGCCGTACTTTGGACTCCAAAAAAGGAGAACCCGCGATTCTGGAGGGTTCGCGGAACAGACGTCCATCCCAAGCTTCTTACTCCAGTTGCTTGAGACGCTCTATTGGCTGAGACGTGTCCTAGGCCTGGAAGCAAGTACTAGCCCTGAATACCAGCATCAGTAGACCAAAAACCTGGTTGAATCTGTAAGCGGCTGTAGTTACCGAAGTTAAACTGCAGCAAGAAGGGTTGCAAACCTGAAATTTGATTATCCACTAGTTCAATGTATGAGATTGAATAAATATGAGAGTGAATCCACAATCCAAATTTACCTCTTAACGAGTCTGTAAAGGTTTTTAATTACATATATAAAATAACTAATCTGCACGTACACCAGCTTCTAAAGAAACTTAACTTATAAATCATACTCATAATCTAAATATAGAACAAGAGTCTCTTAATAAGTCGTATCGTAAACTAAATATAGAGTATGAGTCCCTTAGTAAGTTGTAAGGACAAAAAACAAAATATACATAGTAACTAATCTACACGTGCATGAATTTTATAAGAAAATTTAGATTGAAAACCACAAAAAATGTCTAGATACAGAATAAGAGTCCATCGTTACGTCACAACAACGAAAAACCAGAATGTACATAGTGATGTGGCACGCGTGATGTGTCACTGTCTACAAAGGGCAAAGAAAAGCAGCAGAAACGACGACCAAACACGTCATTATTGATGACCATTACCTTGAGGTTATACGACATGCTCGCATCAGCAATTACAACAGCAGGATTTAAAGAGCCCGTTACACTGCACCGAACACGTTTGAACACGTTCCAGTGGCGTGAGCGCTGACAAGGCGTCAAGATGCAGCAGACGCGCAACCCCACGTAACACAGCAGCAGCCGCACGCAGCACGTGAAGCGCGCCGACGCCAACAGCCTCGCTTGCCGGCAGCGCCCTCTGCCCAAAACAGGCTCCAAAGGAGTCTGACGGCGCAGGCGCGGCGGTGAGAATCCTCCGCAACGGGTTAGTCAGCGCTCATTTGGGAAGGTGCTGGCGACACGACCTGACCGGTACTGTCAGCAACGGAGGTTTAAAGTTGCACCGGCTGACAGGAGAGTTGTTGCGCGTGAAGTGCTAAATAGCTGCGTTGGGGAGGGCTTGGAGACGTTGGGTTTTGGTTGTTGCTGTTGTTGTTGCTTGGGCTTGGGCTTGGTAGCAACCGCGGGTTGCGGTTCTGTCTACATTGCACTATACTGCACTGCGCTTTCGACTTTTTGGGGTTTTGCGATAGTATACAACGACGGCCACGACGACGCCTTACGACGGACACGACTTGGAACGGCAGGCTGCTTAACGACCGCTTCACGACTCTTGACGACCTCGCTGCACGAGCTATAATCAAGCCAGCAGACATCACCGCGAACCTCAAGCACGACCACACCACACATATAATCACACACACACCCATCTACTACCACGCCCACACTCACACAACCACAAACACAAACAATGTGCCGGCGCCTCCTCACAATCCGCTACCCCGCCTGTCTGCACGTCCTCACTCTCTGGCAAGACCGCGTGGGCCCGTGCTACCGACTGCACAACCCGCCCTGCAGGCAAGAAGTCACGGACAGCAATACCCGCACCATCGACGCCGAGCCCCGCTGCACGCTGTGTCCCGACTGTGCGGGGCTGGGGAAGGGGAGTCGAAGACGGGATAGCGCGATTGGGTGGCAGCTTTCGATGGCGACGCCTGTGGTTGATGCGGAGGGGGAGGGGGATGGTGGGGGTGGGTTTGAGGAGCTTGTGGGGAAGGGGAAGGGTGCTTGGTGGGGATTTTGGAGGGAGGGGTAGGAAGGGGTGGGTGCGGTGGGTAATGGGTTGGATTTGGCGGGTTGTTGTTGTTGCTGGTCTTTTTGTGGGGTTCTTTGGCGCTGGACATGAGTGTAGCGCTGCTTTGGGGCTTGGATTTATTTGTTCGCTTGGGTTGGATTGATTGCTTGAGCAAGCATTCGGTACGGCTTGCTATTGCCAATGTGGGAACTTGGAAGGATGATACAGCTTCACGTGTTCATCAAGCATCTTTGGCTTTTGGTTGTTGGTTCGTTGTTCATACACTATGAACAAATGCTCTTATACGTAGGGCAAGATACTGTCCTTTTATGGCATCTTTTCCTTTGAAGGATTGGAGTTGAAGATGTTTCCGAATGGAGAAATTGTTGTCGTTCTCTTCACTCTTCACTCTTCCGGACACCAACATCCCGGGAACATGATCAGTTTCCTTTGTTAGCAGACATTACCAGTAATTCGAAAGAACCATCTGTCGTTCTTTGTCTACATCCAACGTCACCCGTTACTTTGCTTCAGTTTGTTTTCCAGGATCGCACATTCTGCACACAAACTTGATATTATACATTTTATCTTGCCCCAATGCTCTCATAACCCCAACCAATATTCCAAGCAACCATTTCCCCCCTTCAGAGAAGCTACAAAAGCGGCGACCAACCAGCTCTCAATTACGCCAAAGAAGTCACGCAGGTACAGCAGCCCACCTCCTCCACAGAAACTCAAGCACAAAGAAGCTAATCCCCACTCAAGATGATGTACGTCGCGGGGGGAAAAGCGCAGCCCCTGCGCGCCACACTCGCACTGATCTGATCGAACGCACCATACAGCGCCAAATCAAAGACATGGTACGTAGCTAGGTACTCGCAACATAGCCTCCTCCATCATGCACACCCACTACGCACACGCACACTACCGCGCCACTTCCCCAGCTCAGCACAGCACAGCACAAGCCCTCGCGCACCGCCGCAGCAGCTCCTCCCGCCTCACCACCACAACCACGAACACCCTCGTCACTATCTTAACGCCCTTCCCTCCCCTTCGCTCGACACACCCACACCAACCACGCTGTCCCGCCTCCGCGCCGACGACGCCCGCGCCCTCGCCATGAGTAGCGTCCCAGAGTACCTCCCCTCTGCTGGGCCGAGAACCGCTAGGCCTCGTCTCGTTCACGTGGCACAAGCGCGGGCGGGCTTCTTCTCCTCCTCTTTCTCATCATCCTTAGCCTTGACCTCGTGCTCTGCCTGTGCCTCATCCTCACACACCAACTTCCAACCGGCCGACAGCGTGCGTGCTCGAGTTCCCAGGCTCGTTGGGCCGCGGAAATGGTGCTGCGGTGTGTGAGCTGACGGGCCGGCGCTGGCGGTGAGGCGCGCTGCTTCCCCCCCCCTCCTCCTCCCCCGCAGGGTTGACCTCATCCTTGTCCCCGTCCTGGTCCTCGTCCTTAGAGCCTACCTACCCACCTACATACATAGCAGCAGCAGTAGTAGAGTATAGTATAGTAAACCTAACTACCTAACGGCCGAACCTATAGAGAGCTTCCTTAACTTTTATATTATATAGCCGCCTATCTATACGTCTATAAGTATAACCCTACTACTTATTATAGATAATATGGTAATAGATACATACACACACACACACGACACAGCAAACAAACAAAAAAGAAGGTATAAACAAGCGCTCCCAGCCCAACCCAACCCAGCCCAACCTAACCCAAACCCAACCCTCCTCGCTCACATCATGAACAAAGCAGCAACAATACTAACACACTCAGCCAACCAGCAGACAGACAGACGTACATATACATAAGCAGAAAGACGTATAAGTAAATAGACATAACCACAACCATAACCATAACCATAAACGTAAACATAAACGTATATAATAATAGATAGCGTAGCGTCGCAACCAAAGCCCTAGCCAATAAAAAGCGAGCCAAAGCCAAATAGTAAAAAGCGAGAACGAGAACAAGCAACAAGCACAAGCAACAACGCAACGCAACGCAACGCAACGCAACGCAACGCAACGCCTCATCCGCGAAGCAGGCCCAACCCCATCCCAAGCGACCCAAGCAAGTGAATCCAGCAAACCCAGCAAACCCAGCAAGCCCAACCAGCCCAACCATACCAGTATCCCAGCTCAACCCAAGCTACGCTACATAAACCACATAAAGCCCCAAACACAAGCCACGAGCCACAAGCCACAAACCCCATCCCACAGAAAAACGCCCTTTACCCCTCCCACACCCACAAACACACCCACACCCACCACAAAACACACCCAACCCCTACCCCTCCACCCAATCCACCTTTCGCAAAAACTCCCTCACCCGCCCCACCTCCACCCCCTCACCCGTCTCGCTCTCCACAGCCCTCACCAGTCCAACCAGCAACTCGTCCACGCTCCCCTCCGGCACGCCCGTACACAGCGCCACCACCTTCCTGTACTGGCGCTCGAGGGCACCATTGCGCGCTCTCAGCCCCGCCGCGCGCTCGCGCAGCGTCGACGTCGCCGAGCCGTACGCTGCTAGGAGGTTGCGCA
This sequence comes from Aplosporella prunicola CBS 121167, assembly GCF_010093885.1. Lineage (NCBI taxonomy): Eukaryota > Fungi > Ascomycota > Dothideomycetes > Botryosphaeriales > Aplosporellaceae > Aplosporella > Aplosporella prunicola. The sequence goes on from NW_022983566.1 coordinate 8,453, forward strand.
GGCGCTGCGGGGGCGGGAGGGCGTGGAGCAGGTGCTGGGTCTGGGGGGAGAGGGAGGCGAGATCCGTGTTCGCGTTTGCGTTTGCGCTTGCACCGGCGGTGGCGTTCGTCGTCGTCGTCGTCGTCGTCGTCGTCGTGGTCGGCGTAGGTGGAAGATGCACGTGCCCCACGAGTGCGAGACCCGCTGCTTTCGCGTCCGCGTCGCCGACTACTTCCTTGGGCGAGGCGTCCATGGCTTGCATGACTGAGACGCCGCCGCCGCGCATCAGCCGCGCGCGCTGCTCCTTGGTTGCGGCCCGCAGGTTCGCGATGCGCTGGGCGCGTTCGGAGCGCGCGCGCGCGCGCCGTTGCAGCGCTGTTAGCGTGGCTGATAGCTGGCGCTGTTGCGTCGAGAGCGACTGGATCGTCGCGTTGGTGCGGTCGATCAGGTCTTGCTTGAGGCGGATCTCGGCGTTGAATTGGGAGTCGGTTTGCGAGAGGAAGGAGGACATTGCTAGGGTTGAATTAGCGTGTGTGATTCGATAGAAATGAAAATGGGCATAGCTCACCTGGCATCATCTCCCGGCTCGTTTCTTCTACTCTGCTCGCGGGCCCGCGGCTCTTGCTAGGCGAGCCAATCTGGCTCAGCGACTGGTGGTTGTTTCGCTGCTCCGGGTCCTCGCCAACGCCAAAGTCTATCGGCCGCAGACCCTTGTAGTTGGCTATAGTCGGGTCCGCCTTGACCTCCAGCAGCTGCTGAATGATGCTCCTATTACCTATCCGCGCCACGAGGTTCAGCGCCGTGTTCCCCGCCACGTCCCGCGCGTTCACCATCTCGCTCATAAAACGCATCAGACCAATTGGTCTCGGCGCGCCGTCAAACGACGTCTGACTGCTCTGGCCCGTGTTGCTGCGCACAAGGAACTCGAGCAACGCCTCCAGATAGTACTTGCTCGACGCGGCGCGGCCCTTAACACCGGACGCCACGGCAATGTGGTGCAGAATAGTGCGCCCCGAGTCGTCGCGGACCTCAATGAGCGGTGCCAGCAGCTCCAGCAGCTCCGGGAAGCAGCTATGATCCAAACTGTTATTGACGGCCACGGCGGCCATCAGCGGCGTTTGCCCCGCGGCATTTCCTCGGAAGATGTTGGCGCCCTTGGAGATGAGTAGCCGCATGATCGACACACGCGCCAACGTCGCCGCCCAGTGCAACGCCGTGTTCGCCGACTGATCCAATGGCATGTCGAGATCCGACCCGGACAGGTGCACAATGGCGGGGTGGCTGGAAAAGTCGGTGCGCGACTGGTTGTCCTGGAAGAGGTCGAGCAGGGCGGCCTGCCTGTCCTGCGACGTCACATCGCTCGGAGGCGGCAGCGGGGGAAGCGCGGCCGGGACGTCGCCATCGGTGCCGCTGCCGGGCCCGTAGTGGCCGAGCTGGTGGTAGACAAACGACTCGTTGGGCTCGGTAGGTGAGCCGTCGCGGATGGTCTCGAGGTCAGCGTCGTCCTGGCGCACGCGCTTACGCGGCGGCTCGTCCTGGGGGGCCTGCTGATGCTGTTCGGTATGAGAGAAGGGCTGCTGGGTGACATAGGCCGAGTCCGGACCGAAGCTGCTGCGCTCGGTGGCGACGCTCTGCTGGCTGCCGGCGCGGAAAGAGTGCGGGTGGCTCAGGCGGCCGGCGCGCTGCTGCGGGGCGGGCGAGTTCATGCGAGCGACCTTGTTCATGGCGGCGATGGCGTTGGATGCTGTCGACGAGATGTTGGAGAAAAAGGTGCCGCCATGGGCAGGGTGGATGCCAGAGCGAGCATCGACGGCGCTGGCGTAAAAGCGTTTGCGGTTGGCGGCCATGGCCTGCTCTTTGGTGGGCGTGTCGAGTTCGTCGGCGCCATACTCGAGCAGCGGACGCAGCAGCTCCTCGACGCCATACTGGCGACAGAACTCGCGACCGCGACGGTGGTTGATCCAGGTGCCCTGGTACTTGCCGTATCCGCCCTGGACCTTCTCGTGCTCGCCCGTCAGGATCTCCTTCTCCAGCACTTTGGTGCGCTTGCCCTTGTCGACGCCCGCCACCTTGAGAATCTGCGTCGCGTTCAGCCATGAGTCGGAGCGGCGCTTCATGACGGCCACGCCGTTGATTTCCATCTCGTAGACGTTGACATTGGAGTAGACGGCCGTGTAGATCTGCGGCGGGTGCATGAAGCTGCCGTTGGTATTGGCCTGCTCGTAGGCGGGCGGTGGGCGGGGCGTGAAAGCCGATGGGGGACGAGGGGTCGGCTCGTAGGCACCCATAGCAGTAGAAGGAGCGACTTGCATGGCGATGGGTGGGCGAAGAGGACGGCACGACGGAACGACTGCGCTGGCGGTAGGGCTCTGGGCTCCGCGGCGGCGCGTCGCTTGCCTGCCAGCCAAGCTCCCGTCGCCGGCTCCACTCACATCTACCACAAAATAATTCAACCATCCAATGTCATGACCTCAGATCCCCGCGCCCGCCCTCTGCTGCGTGCCCTGCTGCGCGAATCCACCTACCTGCCTGATTCCGAGGCTCGCACCCGCCTGCACCACCACATCATCCAGCGCTTTCGCAAATACACCCCACGCCCGTCACTCGTCATAAATCGCGAGCCACCGGAACCTTTTACCCCCGAACGTCTGCTCAGCGTCCTTCACAATGGGCAGAAGAGCCTGAATCTCCTGCGCCGCGCCAACCAGGGCGAGGATAAGGCCCTGCTTAATGTCCTGCTGTGGACCTACGGCCGCATCGGCCGCCGCCGCCGCGACCTGCTCAGCGAATTACTCGTCCCAGACCCGGGCACCGAGAGCCAGATCTACGAGGCCAGCTTGACTAGGCTAAGAACCGCCGCCGACCCGACCGCCATCGACCACCTCCCCCGGCCCGTCCAGGCGCCCACGCGCAAGCCCGACGTCCCGCAAGTATACACCATCTCCAAGGAATACTCGCGCCTGCTCGCCATGATGCGCAGCCAGCGGTCCAGCAACAACCAATACGCGGAGAAGACAAAGTTCCGCCACATGCAGGTCGAGATCCCGCTGCGCAACATCTGGGAGCGCCCGTTCCCGCGCAAGCGCGAGAAAAACCTCGTGCGCAAGTGGTACGCGACGATGCTGGACAAGCTGGTGCCGCCGCTGCCCGAGGAGGACTGGACGCGGCTGCGCGACCTGGCCACGGGCGCGCGCAAGTGGGAGGGCGTGAAGCCGCGACGAGCGCGCCCAACGCCGCACTTCGTCGACAAGTACGCGTTCAGCAAGCTGGCAAGCATCAGCGGGCCTGCGGGCGAGCGCTTCCTGGCGCTCGAGTGCCGCAAGGCTGGGCTGGCCGAGGACGGCACAAAAGAGGAGAAGCTGGCGCGGCTCGTCGAGGCGCGCGACACCCGCTTCGGACAACAGGATCTGTGGCTCCAGTCGGAGAACGCAGTGCTAGACGTGCTGCTGGAGGACGGCCTCGAGCTGAAGCGCACACACAAAGGCCTGGCGAGGGTCCGCGAGCACCACATCACGGAGCGGCTGATGCGGCGCATGTGGGCGAAGGTGTTTGAGCGCTGTCCCGTCATGCTGCTCAACGAGCAGGGCCATTGGATCGTCCAGTGGGGAGCCTGGAAGGAGGTGCACCAGCCGTCGACGGCGCCTCGGCACACGCTGCCGCTCTTTGAGGGCGTCAACGCAGATGGTCGTGTCGTCGTCGAAGAGCCGCAGCAGCAGCACGTGCAGGAGGACGCATAAATTTGGAGCCGCGGTTTCCCCGGCGCCGGCTGAGTGCCCCGCTCCGGATGTTACTGACAGGGCGTGACAACTCTGCTCGCAATTGCACTTGTCACGCGCAGAGCGCGGTTTTCTGCGGCTCTAGAACTGCGTCGAAGGGCTTGCCGTGGCAGTTCTTTTACATAACGCGTCATACCCTAGCGCACAGTTACCTAGCTTGCAGGTATAAAAGCCAGCCGCTGCAAACGGCAACCACGCAACATTTACCTCGCTCTCGACCAACAACCTCTTTGCTATTTCCAATTCGAGCCTTGGCCGTCTCTGTCCGCCCGCGCAGCAGCCAATCATCATCATGTCCGAACAACCTATCATCCGCTACGCCACGCGCGAAGGTACGGCGCTCCGCTCCGCTCCGCTCCCGCACTCCGCTCCCGCACTCCGCACCACCACCTTAGCAACCTCAACCAACCCACCAATCATGCACAAACTAACCCCCCAGCACAGACGTCCCCGCGATCCTCGACATGATCAAAGAACTCGCCATCTACGAAGAAGCGCTGCACGAAGTGCGTGCCACAGAGGAGACGCTGCTCTCGACGCTCTCGTTCGCGCCCTCAGAAGGCACCTCCACCTCCGCCAGCACCAGCACCACCCCGGACGCCCCCGCCCTCAGCGTCGGCTACGCGCGCACGCTCCTGGTCTTCGCCACCGCCGCCGACGCCGCCGCCCACAATCCCGCCGGCATGGCGCTGCACTTCCACAACTACAGCACGTGGCGCAGCGCGCCGGGCATCTACATCGAGGACCTGATAGTGCGGCAGGCGCAGCGGGGCAAGGGGTACGGCTCGCTGCTGCTGGGGGCGCTGGCGAAGGAGGTAAGGCGCATTGGGGGTGAAAGGTTGGAGTGGGCGTGTCTGAAGTGCAATGAGCCGAGTTTGAAGTTTTATAAGGGCGTGGGCGCTGAGAGGATGGATGATTGGGTGAGCTTGAGGACGTCGGATGAGGCGTTGAGGGCGCTGGCGGGCGTGTAGTGTGGGGGGCGTGTGTGTGGGTGTGCGGAGGGCTGGCGGGATACGAGCTGCGAAGAGGCGGAGAGACGAGACGAGAGAAGCAGCGGAACCAACAGGAAGAGAAAAAGGCGGCGCATCAGCGCCGTCATCATGCTGGATTTGGTTATATGGTATGAACGAGCAACAAAGCAATCCTCCAAAAATAGATAAAAAGCGCAAGGAAAAGTTACAGAAATAGATGAATGGAAGCTTAGGTATGAGAGATGAGATGAAGCAAAAGATGATATGTGACGAGGTGAATTGGGTGGGGTGAATTAACGTGTCGATAGATGCGCGCGATGTGAAAAGGCGCTTTTTCTTTCTTTCCTCCGGAGCCGTGTGCTGGACCGGCGGCCGTGGGGTGAGCAGGGCGCGGCTCTAGGTACTTCTATGACGTGCCGAGCGTGAGCGCGGGGTTGGAGGGCATGGCGGGGCAGTCCTGTGTGTGATATTAGCGCGAGTTTATTTCCATTGTTGCTATTTCTTCAAATAATGTGTGTTTTTATCTCTTTCGTTTCTTGCGGCTTCTTTTCGGCTGTCTTTTGGGGAAGAGGGAGAGTGGATGGGGGAACAAACGTACCTGCAGCTGCGGCTCAGCGCCGCCGCACTTCTCGTAGCATTGTTTCTTGCTGTCGTTCTGGCAGTAGCAGGACTAGTTCCACGTTAGCTGGGTTTTGGTTTCTTGGGTAAATGAAAAGTACAAAAGGAAAGAAAAAAAGAAAGTAGAGAAGAGTAGAGTAGAGGCGGTTAGGTTAGGTTTGGTTTGGTTCGGTTACATTTGAGTAAAGAAGGAGGGAAGGGTGATGAGGATGGGAAGCAGGATTGCGTGGGCGGATTGGTATAGAGTGGAGATGGATATGGAGATGGAAATGGAGATGAAAATGGTGAGAGAGAAGGCGAACGCACCTGTGGCCACGCAGCCACGCAAACAGCGACCTCGCACTCGCAAGCCGCCGAGCCAGACGTCGGGGTCGAAGTGACGGCGGAAGCGGCAACAGTGGGGGTGGCAGCCTGGGCGGCAACAGTGGAAGCGGCGAGCAGCAGGGCGGCGAAGGCGGACGTGAAGGTCTTCATTGTGGTTGGTTGATTGGCTGGGGCGGAGGCCGGTGGTCGGTGTACTGGTTTGTGGTCGGTGTGGTAGTGTTTGTGTAGTGGTTTGTGTGTGCGGCTAAGGAGAGTGATATATGCGGAACACCAAGCTCGGTACGTAGCTAGGGCTGCGCTTGGGCGTGTGTGCGCTGTGGGCTGTACAGAGTGTACAGCTGCGGTGTCACGATGGCGGGGGCGGACAGACAGATGGACGGGCGGTGGGGTGGGTAAGGAGGTTGGTTGTGGGGTATTGTATGTACAATATGTTGATAAGAACGACGGGATGGATGGATGTAGGATTGCTATGGCGAGACGGCAGTTGCGCCTGCAAATTGTTTATGCTGCTTGCTTTACATAGCGCGCGCGCCTCCTGATCCCCCTCGACGGCTTTTGATGACAGGGTCGCCAAGGCCGCGGGATGCTCTGTCCGCGCCGGGCCGAGTCGCGGCGTGCTTGGTCGTTGTTTCGGCGCAAGGCTGAGTTGGGCAGGCCTGTCCGTTTGCGGAGTGGGAGTGCCGTCTTGCGCCGTTGCTGTTGCGGTTGTGTGCTGCAGCTAGTTGTCTGGCTGCCGCCGAAGAAGGAGGATGTTGTTGTTGCGCTGAGCCGCGGAGCTCCCCCCGGCCAACAGGGCTGGAACTGGATCGCGCCCGCGCAACGTTAGTTATGCGTCATCCAGCGCGCAGGACGAATTGCTATGGTAGGTTTTGGGTTTGCTACCGCGAGCGATCAGCTGCCGATGATGCCGTCACTGCAGCCGGCGTGCATGCGAAACTCCCTCTACGTGCGTTTCCGGCTCGCTCGGTACGCGTACATAGGGCTGTGCTCAGCTTGAAACGCTCCTAGACGCCCATCTCAATCATTGCGCGGCCATCTCCTGATGCGTGTGCATGCCGGGTGGCGGCGGCGCGCTCGTGTTTGCGGAGGGCGAGGGTTGCTGCTTTTGGGTGGAGGATAAGATAGAGGCCTTTTGGGTCGCGGCTCTGCCCTCTGGCTCTGCGAATCAAACGCGTCAGCTGCCATCTTCAATCCTTCTGATTTGAAATTCCGATAATACTGTCTCAATCAGTACCGAGATAATCAGTCCCCATGAAATACTTCTTGTCCCGGCGTCTGGCGGGGGGTCAATGGCTGCTGGATTGTCTCGGGGAACAATAGGTAGTGAAGCAGGGGTGTATAGAATATGGGTTAATAGGTATGCTTGCAATGCGGTTCGATTGGGAACTACGACATACTTCACATCCACAGAACAGCTCCGTGTCACGGTGTGATAGGGTGAAACGGCTTTTCAAACAGGCGCAAGCAAGTTATGGTGTTGGACAGGGATGTAATCTACGCGACAGCAAGATAGACGATGCACCGCCCAATCACCATGTCCTGCCGCAGCCAGCGATTTGGTGTTGCGCCGCCCTGCCGCACGATGACGGCCTAGAAGCTATGGCCAACCCCACCCCAGACGCCCATCACCGTGTCGCTGGCCGGCCGTGCCAACTTCCAGCTTTTTTCCCCGCTCACCCACCACGCTGCCATTGACTTGCTCCGGCACCGAACCCTCACAAGACAGCCTCAGCTTCAAGAGCCATGGTACGATGGGGCGAGCTGTTCAACGTCGAGGGCCGAGACAGGCGCCACCACTGGCGCGATGAGATGCGCGCACGTAGGTCGTCTCCAGTCCGCATACATGCAGCGGACCGTGAAGCTTACTTTTTGTACAGTCCTCCCTACGCGCCGCGATGATGTACCGCCCTCGCCCATCGACGCCAAAGAAGTTACCAAGATCGCCCTGCGCCTCAAGCACCAGATCGAGGTCGTCATACCCTGCGAGGTCTCCGTGGAGGATGTCACCAAGCCGCACAGCCCGGTTATTACTTCCGCTGTCGTTGACCTGGCGCGCCAGGCCGGCGGCGAGGAGAACAAAGCATGCGTTGTGTATGCGCTGCTGGTCGTCAAGAAGTGGTTCAACGAGCAGGCAGACCTGGAGCTGTGGGACACCGACCTGCACCAGGTGCGCGCAGAGGCATGCCAGGTCCTTGCGAAGGCCATGTGAGTTGCCTTCATACATGTATCTGTCCTGCGGTCGAGGACTGACGAGTAACCCTAGCATCGAGAGCGAGGAAGACGAGGTCTACCTCCACCAGCACGTCCTCCTCAAGAGATACTCCATTTTTGTCGACGGCCAGGAGACGCTGCCCGCCAACGTCATCGAGCGGGCTGTCGACTTGCACGCACTCCTCGTTATTGGTTCTGCGGGCTATCAGAGGTGCATTTCTTTCCTCTGGCGTGGCTGGCTGGTCCAGGACGACGAAGACCCATCCAATTTCGTCGACTACAAAGACAAAGGAGACACAAACTACTGGTCGCACTTTGACCCGGAGCGCATGCGCGCCCCTGCCTACCAGAATGCCGTCCAGATTGCCTTCTCGCTCATCTACCTGGGCCTGTATACCGGTGCCATCAACACTATCAACCCGAGCGGCGACCTCGATGTCGTCGAGGGGCTGCTGTACATCTTCACCTGGGGCTTCATCTTCGACGAAATGGCCAAATTCTGGAAGGTCGGCCGGTACTATATCAGCTTCTGGAACATGTTCAACAGCACCCTTTACGCGCTGCTGACCATCTCGTTTGTGACGCGCATAATCGCGCTGGTTCATTCAGATGGCTCTGACAAGCGCCAGCACTTCAACGAGCTGAGCTACAATTTCCTAGCTTTCACCGCACCCATGTTTTGGATGCGCTTGCTGCTGTATCTCGACACGTTCCGCTTCTTCGGCGCCATGTTTGTCGTCTTAAAGGTCATGATGAAGGAGTCCATTATCTTCTTTGCGCTCTTGGTCGTGATCCTGGTGGGCTTCTTCCAAGGCTTCATGGGCATGGACCAAGTGGACAACAAAATAACAGCGACGAGCTTCATCGTGCAAGCGATGCTGAACGCCATCATGCAAAGCCCAGAATTCGAAGGCTTCGACCGATTCGCGCCGCCCTTCGGCCTGATCCTCTACTACGTCTTCACATTCGTAGTGATGGTCGTGCTGCTCAACATCCTGATCGCGCTTTACAACAGCGCATACGAAGACATCACAGACAACGCCGTCGACGAGTACATGGCACTCGTGAGCCAGAAGACGATGCAGTTTGTGCGGGCGCCGGACGAAAACGTCTTCATCGCGCCCTTCAACCTCATTGAGCTCTTCTGCCTCATCATCCCCTTCGAATGGTGGATGCCCGCGCACACATACGCGCGCCTAAACGACCACGTCATGGCCGTCATCTACAGCCCACTGTTACTCATCACGGCACTGCTGGAGACGCGCCAGGCCCGCCGCGTCTGCAGTAATCGCCACCGCGGCGGCCTCGACGACGACACCACGCAGGAATGGGAGCAGCTGGCCGGGACGGTCGACTTTGAGGCGAGCGGGTGGAGCAAGCGCTGCGAGGAGGTGAAGCCCGCGCTGGGTGAGGATGCGGCCGCGAAGGAGGTGCGTGCGCTGCGCAAGGAGGTTGCGGAGATGAAGGAGCTGATTATGGCGTTGGTGCGGGCGAGTCCTGAAGGGAGCAGGTTCTTGGAAGATAGTGGTGTTGTGGCTGAGGTGGGGGTGGGGGATGAGGATGGCGATGGTGTTGGCGGCCCGGACGAGCAGGCGGTCGAGAGTGAGTAGTGCGTGTGTGCGCGCGCGCGTGCGTGTGATAGTGTAGCGTGGGAGGCGTGTTGGAGCATTGGTTTTGTGTTTGAGGACCTGTGTATTGTTGTTCTTAGTATACTGTATGAGATGCGAAAACAGAATGAAGCGTAATATGCCATACATCATCTTTGCGTGCCAATACAAACCGAGCGCACGCCAGGGGCTGTGGAAGGGACATTAGGCGCGTGTGGTGTGCTTGCCCTATTTTGGTGTGTATAGGCGCGGTTGTCGTGAGAGCGGGTTGAACTGGTTAACGTGGGGCTGGGTTGGGTTGGGTTGGGCTAGGCCGGTTTGGGTTGCTATAAGGAGCATGAGGCTATGCAATATATAGGGGATAACAGAGCGCGGGGTGTTGTGGACTAGGTGGTAGAGACGTGGAGGCTGTGGCGAGGTGTGTGTTAGGTAGGGAGGAAGGCCGCGATGCGTGGAAAATGTTTGAAAGGTGCGGTGGGTTTGTTCTTCCGCAGGTAACCACGAGTGTGTCAACTCGATGATGCTTTTGTGGGATGAGGAGGGGGAATGAAATAGACCATAAATACGTCTATATCGACATCGACAAGCCGAGCCTGCACGGCTATTGATTTCTACATGCAAGCCAAGCCGAGCCGAGCTCTCTGCGCGCCAGCGCGCAGTGCTATCTCTGATGTACATGTGTACGAAGCCAAAGCAGCCGACCGACCAAATCAAACCGCAAGGAAAAACAATCAAAAAAAAAAAACGCGCCATCACCTCGCTATCCTACACAACTACGCCGCCACCGCACCCAACAGCTCCCGCAGCACGCGCTCGCACTCGCCGATATCCCTCGCGCCGTCATCGCGCCACAGCGCCAGCAGCGCGACCACGCCCTCCACCGCGCCGCGCCAGCCCTCTGGCATCAACACCGCTGCGTCCGGCATCGCTGCGTCCGGTATTGTTGTGTTGAGCCGCCCGCCCGCCGCCGCGGCCAGCAGGACCGCTGCGTCCCGCGTACAGGCGCGCAGCGCGAACCACGTGCCTGCGTGGCGGTGCGCGGCGAGCGGGGCGTGGGCGTGCAGACGGAGGAGGGCGTGGTGGAGGTGGTTGTGGTGCGGTGTTCCAGGCGTGGCAGAGGGGGCGTTGATGCGGGGCGTCAGCTGGATTGCGGAGGTGAGGTGGAGGGCGCGGGCGCGGAGGTGCTGGCTTGGTAGCGCGAGGGGGGAGGTGGTGGGGGGTTGGAGGGCGGGGGGGAGGGAGGCCAGCCTGTGGGGAGCGTTAGTGTTAGTGCGTGGTTTGTGGGAGGGGAGGGTGGGGCGGGCTTACCAGTGCTGGACTTGCTGGAGGAGGTTTTCTTGCAGAGTGTGGAGCGCGTGGAGGTGCGCTTCGCTTGGGCTGTCTGCGCCTTGTGCTGAGGCTTCGAAAGCGGCCATTTGCTCGTAGACGTTGCGGGTTAGTCGCCGGAGCGAGGCTTCGTTGAGGTAGAACAGCTGACAGTATTGCTGTAGTTTGTGCAAATTGAAAGCGGCGGGCTCTAAGGATGGATCCAATTCTTGTACGGGTACATCAGGAAATGGCAAAGAAGGAGGCGCTAGCGGGAAATGAGGTTCGTCAATAAAATAATTGGGCATTGGAAGCTGAGTGCGTATTTCTCTGTGGAAAATTAGCAACTGTAGAGTTTATCAGTTAAAAATTGTTAACGTACACTTCATTAATGATGGCAGCCCAGTATACAGCATCAATCGGCGATGGGCTGGTCGACTGAAGGGCCCCATTAGTGTCTGCCTCTGCGCCATTCGCCGCACCGAGGTATGCACTGCACAGGGAGCAAGTCTGCATGAACATGTGCCAAGCTCCGACAATGTTCATTCTGTACATGAGGTATACACCTGCGAGGAAAGTGCATTGAGCAGAAAGAGGGTCCGGTTGCGCCATGACCAGACCCAGACGTCGTTGTGCAGCCACAAAATAGGACTTGGCAGCAATGCCTGCTTCTGATGACGGGCTTACTGGTGTGCTGTCTTGCGAGAGCGGTCTCGAAATGGCACCGAGAGCGCACACAAGAAGCTTTTAACTACATCAGCATACAAAATTCTTCCCTGGTCTGCAGCATGACACTGTCTCACAAAATTCGGCCACTTACAACTAAGCAGGATGGTGCGTCCCACCTCGGACCAAACGTAGCAAAGTCGCCGATGTGATTGTCCAGTAACGTAAGATTGACTACTGGATTCGTAACATGAACATGCTCTAGAAAAGATTGACAAAGTCGCTTCAGTGTCGGAAGGTCCATGAAATTGACATCTGGATATGCCTCCGAGAAACCATGGAAATGATAATGATGATTGGAAATTTGAAATGTCGATGCAACTTGAAGTTGTAAGGTGTTCAGACTACAGCTGGGGCGAAAATCGTCGAAGACAGGCCACTTCAAGACACTATCCAGACTGATAGAGAGAGATCTTCCAATGACCGTTTGAGAAATGAGAAAATTTAGGTCATTTCCCACGTCCTCTTCAGTGAGCGCAAAAGGCGACGGTTGCAGTGATTGAGAATTAGTCTGCCTGGTGCCCTTTCCGCATAGTTTTACAGGTTTCTCGGTGCCATTCTGAACCTTTTCGGTTCTGTGGCCTGCCGAACCTGGCCTGTTGTGCCGCGGTTGTTAGACGGCTGTAAAAGGAGTGCGTTTCTCATGATATCAATAACATTACCTTGACGGACTCGGCTCAACACTGGAAGCTTGACTGACCGTACAAAAGCTACAACTAAAAGAGTCGTCATTGCATGCGACAGGACCCCGGTGGCAGGAGTGGCACGCCTGGGGAGAGCGTTTTTGGGGAGGGCCGAAGGTGGGCGAAGAGTCAGGCGGGGCGCGCCGTTTGCGGCCGGCTATGAGATTCATGGTTTGAGGGAGGCGGTTGACGAGAAGTGTCGACGGCAGTAAGCTGAAGTAGCATCTCCACGAAAGATGTTGTTAAGCCGACTTGGTTTGCCCTGGAAGTGCCCAACATCAAGATCATCACGAACAAAAGCGATGTGACAGGCGCTATACCTGTTCGGGCGGCCTGAGACATGCGCTGACTAATTGTACTTGCCGGCTACATACTCACATCAACCGAGCCAAGGCAAACAACTTCTGCAACTACCCTTCACCCATGGCTCCATCAACATACAGCAGCTTTGGCACCCCGCCAATCCAATCACTCGACACGCCGTGTGGCACTCGTAATTTGCCATTGCCGGAAGAACATGCATCAATGCCTGCCAATGCATCCGACGAGACAGCGAGCAACAGTACATACCAGCCAAACTTAAGCGGTCAATGATCCATCACATCAAAGTCGCGCAAGTTGATCGGCTTCTCTTCGGGACGCAGGCATCCTGTCAAGGGCATTGTCCGGTGCAAGAGCAGTGGTTGGTGGTGCAAACGCACCGATGCTGGAAATAAGCCATGCGATGATGCTCCAGCGACGACATCGAAAAACTACCTGCGCGTATTTTCATTAAGCGCGCAAGTTTGGGGAAGTGAATCTGATTACAATTACCAATGCTTTATTCAAACCCTTCGTTCACATCCTTCGTCAATCACTGCCCGGACATCCTTGTCCCTAATTCGGCTTGAGCCTTGCTTCCACAATACTCATGGTCGTACCCTGCGCCGGCCATACTTTTACGAGCTCCAGACCGACTGAGTCCAGCAATGACCGCCAATCTCTCTCCGTACGCTCTGTGCCTCCGAAGCTCAGCATACATTGATCCATCCAGGCCGCCAATGCATCAGCGCCTTTGTTCGGCACAACCATTTCTGCCAACAATAAACGCGATACTCCAGGTGTCATGGCCTCGACGATGTGCTTTAGAATTATCCGGGACTCATTATCGGGCCAATCGTGGAAAATGCGGCGGAAATAGTAAGCACGTGCGCCTGTTGGCATATGTCAGCTACGGATCGCGCTGTTGGCAGCTTCAACACCTACCTTTGATAGGTTGCGGTTTGAAAAAGTCGTGTCCCATCCTGGTAATTCCTGGCGTGGGATGATCGATGTCATCCAAGACAGTCTGACGGTCTTGCAGCACGAATTTGCCCTTCAGGCCGGGCGTGGCGGCCTTGATCTGGTTAATCACGTGGCCCTTTCCTCCACCAATATCGACAAATGCCACGCTGTCCTCGTCATTTGTGATCTTGCTCAGCTCCTCCTCAAAATGGAAAGTTCCTATGGTCGCCAGTCCCGAGCTCTGCGCAGACATGGACGTGTTGAAACGGCTGAATCGGTCCGGTATCAAAGCGAGGTAGTCGAACATACTCTTACCGCCGGTTTGGTGGTACATCTCGTACGGGTTGTGCGTAATGGACAATTTGTTCTCGAAGCCATCGCGCTTGAGGAATTCGTGGATCCTAGCCATCGGGCCCATGAATTCATCGACCATGAGCGTGAACACGGCACGCAGTCCCGGGTTCAGGTAGGCCTTGGACATTTCGGTGTGTGCATACTGCATCTCACCCGTCTCCTTGAAGGGACCCCAAGGGGTGACGGCGCGAAAGAGGCGAACTGGAGGTGTATATTAGCCTGTGGTCCCAGGAGGCTCGAGATGTTCGCCCGCGAGCTCACCCAATATTGGCATGTCGACCTTGCACTTTGCAGCCAGCTCTTTAGCGGAAATAGGCGTCTCATCCTGCGGCATAGCTTCGAAGACGCCCATGTCCATCAACGCTCTGAGAGACCCAATAGACGCCATATGCTCGAAGTGCGAGAACAGCATGTCCGTGGGACCACGGATCCGGTTTGTCAGACTCATGACGCTGTCAAGCAATTCCCGCTGTGAATCAGTCACAGCCTGCCTCGCCATGGCATTGTTGTCATTGTGTGTCGTGTTTTCCGTCGCCAAAGCGCGAAAGTGGGTGTCAGCGAGGGCATTCACTTGCGCCAATGCTGCTTTGATTGCTTCTGTCTGTTGTGCCATTGTTGAGGTCGTATTGCGCAAGAAAATTGACGTGCCAGGATCACGAAAATCATCTGGGAAGTATGCGATTATATCATGCCGGCCTCTCCGCGGAACGGTCAAAACAGGAGAGAGCTAACCGATGGCTCGTGGCTACCCCCCATGGGAAATCGCAGATCTTCAAGACCCTTCCGCGGAGCGTATGCACGATGATGTGCCATCCTAGAAGTCTGGTTAAAATTGTAGTCGACAATACTGGGATGCGGCCTCCAAGGACCCATCCTCTACCCGTGCAGATTGCACACGCTGCGAAATCAGGTGTACAATAGCCGTGTCGAAATGTCTCACAGACGGATATTCCCCTTCACATCTGATCGCCTATGTCCGAAATGCCGAGGATGCAGAAGACTGGAGTCGTCTCCACAATCAGGCAACGTCCCAGTCGGGCCGCCCACCACGGGCCGATCGGCTGATGGCCTCCCCGTCCTCGCGCACCGCCCGAGGCGAAGGGGCTCCGTGGATCCGGAGATCGATCACTGGCTGGCTGGCTCAATATCAGGGGTTGTTGTAATCTGCAACACGAGGGTTGCGTTTGTTCCTGCATAGGGATCCGCAAAGCGTTCGGTGAGGCCACTGTACCGGCCGTTGCGCAAGATAAGGGACTGCCAAAATCTTGAACTACGTCTTGCAGACGTCAGTCGCGAAGAATAAATGATGCAGGACTTTCCTGGACAAGTTCAGATTACCGAGACACAAATCAGCGGCGTCACGTCTTTAATACTCGACCGGCCTGACAAACTTTGAGCCAGCTCCCGATTGATTGCTATCAAAATACTCATGCGGCAGTGAACCTGGTTCCGAAAGATTTTTGGCCCCCAAAAGCCTCATTGTTCGAATGGCCACTGGCCAGACCCCCAGGCACTATTCCTTCCGAGAGTTAACCGGAACCGAGGCCATGGCCAGCCCTGTGTTGCATCTATTCTCGAAGAATATCCAACCGAGTGATCGGTGAAGATCATGCTATGCATTCTTCACACGCATTGATTCGAAACATGATCTACGTCCGTACTCCAAGTTGACATGGTCAGTACATTGCGCCTCCAGTATAGAACCACCCGTCTTCGCCGCCCTTTTCATGTCTTCTAGCGTTTGCTCTGTTTCCAACGCCAACTTCATGTCCTGACCCTCTCACTCTGGGGCGATGACCTATTCCGCCGAATACCTGCAGCCTGCAGCTTCCCCGCCGCCTGGCGTTACTCAAAACTTCGTAAACTCCGAATCCCTTGCCGGTGAAGTGCGAGTCTACACTCTCTTTTCCTGCTGCCTTGCAACGTTCTTTCTTATCTTGAGACTCTTCGCGCGCTGTCATGTTCTCCGTCTTTTTGGCTGGGATGATTTCCTAGTGCTCATTGGCCAGATCTGTGCTTGGATTTTTGGAATCCTCAGCATGGTAAATATAAAAAATGGGTACGGCATTCATATATGGAACCTTTCAGTGTACAAGGTCATCGCTTTTAAGAAGGTAAGCCGATAATTTGAAGCTTCCGTAACGTGGTCTAACATAATTATTAGTATGATCTCGCCGAAGAAAACGTCTACTGCCTCGGAGTTATGTTCATCAAGCTCTCGGTCCTGGTCTTCTACCTGCGCCTCAACCCCGACGAGACGTTCCGCAAAGCGACATTTTGTCTCATGGGCCTTGTGGTAGCCTACAATGTCCTCAGCATGATTGTCTTCACATGCGTTTGCGTGCCCGTTCGCGCACAGTGGGACGTCCTCATGACGAACGCCAAGTGCATCAATCAACTAGCCTTTGTCTACGCCAACGCCTCGCTGAACGTGGTGACTGATTTCTTTGGCCTTTTCCTTCCCATCCGCATGGTCTGGGACCTGCAATTCCGGAGCACAAAGCATAAGATCCTACTCCTGATCGCTCTTACTGCTGGGTCCTTGTAAGTCTCCACTCATACTCTTGCATCAAAAATCAACAGAAAGCATGTACTGACCGCCGACGCAGCGTGTGCATCCTCAGCATCGTCCGCATCATCACGACGCTCCCTTACAACAACAGCAACGACGTGACGTGGTACAAAGTCACGACGGCTAAATGGTGCATGGTCGAAATCAACGCCCTGACCATCACGGCGTGCATCCCGACGTTGAAACCACTGCTCAACGCCGCGTTCCCCACCGTCTTCGGAAGCACCAAGGATTCGTCGTCTGGACCTTCGGAGGGACAGGGCAGCATCCCTATAAATAACAGATGGTCGACTAAGAAAGGACAGCGCCTACGTGGCTACGATGACGAGGAACGTGCTATGAGGAAATATCTTCCGGACTGGGTCAAGGACACGAACACATAGATTGGGTGGGTAGTCGGTCGGGGAATTGCGGCGTTTAGGAGGAACACATGAAAGACGGTGTCATGGCAGAGACGACAAAAAAGCATCACGTATTATTCAAGAATTCAGCATCTACAGAGCCTACATGGCTATTTTTCCGCATCCCCCTCCATCAACGGTTTTGCGCGACAGTTTCACACCTAAAATTCTTCGCTTGGGATGAACAAAAAGCGGATAATGGTGAGTGATGGCTTGCCTGAGGTTTGAAGGGATTATTCTTTGAGATCGGCGTTGTTTGTCACCTCGCATAAGTACGTACCCGCTCAGAGGCATGCGTCAAAGCTAACACACTGCCTGATCTGGTTAGCGCGGCTTAACATTCACCTTCCATTCGTTTGAAGAATGGAAAATCCATCTCCCGACTTTCCTGAAGACACCAGCTTCCTGAACCTCTCCAACAACTTCCACATAACATCTCAACTGCCGACGAGACGGCACCAAATCACAGCTCACCCGCTCTCGTGGCCAGCACCCAACGCCACCATCACTACACTCACGCCCACCATGGCGTCCTCATCCCCGACCCTCGCAGACCCGACCATGCTTGCCAAGATCGACCGCCTTTCGGCCTGCAACGTCGGTCACCACATCAACCTGCCTCAGATCGTCGTTGTGGGTGACCAGTCCAGCGGCAAGAGCTCGGCGCTCGAAGGCCTCACTAACTTGCCCTTCCCCCGCGATAGCGGCCTCTGCACACGCTTCGCCACGCAGATCACGTTCCGTCGCTCTGCGCAGGCGAGTGTTGCTGTCTCGATCATCCCCAGCAAGAGCGCCGATGCCGCGCATGCGGAGAGAGTGCGCACGTGGCGCAAGGACTTGCCTGTGCTGGAGCAGATGGAGTTCGCGAATATTATGCGCGAGGTGATTATGAGTTGTTTTTCGAGTTTGTCTCATGAGGTGAAGTATGTATGCTAACGGGTGCAGGTTTGCGGCGTTATGGGGTTGTCCGTCAAGGTCGAAGCCAGCGACGAGTGTAAGACCTTCTCTGAGGACGTGCTCTGGATCGAGGTCAGTGGCCCCGAACAAGAACACCTCAGCGTCATCGATGTGCCGGGCATCTTCAAGCGGACGACGCAAGGCATAATGACCAAGGCCGACATCCAGCTCGTCGAGGAGATGGTGTATGGCTACATGCGCAACCCGCGCTCTGTCATGCTGGCCGTCATCCCCGCGAACGTCGATATCGCCACGCAAGCGATTTTGGAAATGGCAGAGGAGGTGGATCCGAAGGGCGAGCGCACCCTGGGCGTCTTGACTAAGCCGGACCTTATGGACAAGGGCGCTGAGAAGACTGTTGTTGATATGATCGAGGGTCGCAACCACAAGCTCACGCTGGGTTGGTGCTTGGTGCGCAACCCGGGCAAGTCTGAATACGAGGACTCGAATGTCGACAGAAACGCTATTGAGAAGAGGTTCTTTGCCAGCGTGGTGCCGTGGAACACGTTGAGCAAGGACAGGGTCGGCACGGAGTCACTTCGTATGAGACTGCAGGAGATTCTGGCAACTCATATCCGGCGCGAGTTCCCTAAGGTGTGTAGCCATCGTCTACTGAACATATGGGCGCGTGAGAGATATGCACGTGTGCAGAGCTTACCTCTAATTAGGTCAGAGCAGAAGTGAGCAAGAAGCTCAAGGAATGCAAAGCCATGCTCAAGGATCTGGGTATCCGCCGCGACACGGCTGCAGAGCAATCCAAGTACCTGATCGACATCGCTACTCAGTTCCAGAGCATCACGGACCTGGCGCTGGGCGCGCAGTACCACCGCAATGACGCCTTCGAAGAGGATCCATCACTGACGATCGCCACGGCGGTTGTGAGTCGCAACGACGTCTTTGCCGAGGCCTTTGAAGACTGAGGTCATACATATCAGTTCATGACCGAGCCTTCCGAGAAGAAGGAAGATGAAGAAAAGACCAAGGACAAGGACAAGAAAGTCAACACCCGAACCACGACGAACCACGACGAGTTGGACGACATCCAGCACGACAACGAACAGCTTTTCAAGCCCTACGAAGACGGCATTCTCTACTGGCTGAAGGAAATTTACCTTGCGACTCGCGGCTTCGAAATGGGCACCTTCGACCCCTCGCTCCTGCCCATGGCCATGAAATCGCAAACTAAGAAATGGGACGCACTCGCGCACGGCTACATCAGCGATATCGTTAACACAACCCACACATTCATAACGAACCTGCTGCAGCGCGTGTGCCCGGACCCGACAATCCGCGCGAACCTGATGTCCGTTCTGACTGACGAACTAACCACACGCTACACGATGGCCATCGCACAAGTCGACTTCATCCTGAACGTCGAGCGCGCCGGCATCCCTATGACGCTCAACCGCCACTTCGCCGAGAATCTGGACTGGAGCCGGCGCGAGCGCACCGAGCAAGCCGTCAGCGCTCTAGCCTTCAATGTAGAGAACCACGGCCGGATCGTCGAGCTGCTCGACCTCCTCGATAATCACCACCACTCCCTCAGCAACAGCGAGCAGATCGTGCGCGACCTGCACGACATTCTCTACTCCTATTACCAGGTCGCGCAGAAGCGCATTGTCGATGCCATCTGCATGCAGGCCGCAGAGTACCACCTCATCTGTGGCCCGGAGACGCCGTTGAAGCTGTTTTCGCCTCTGTTCGTGGGCGGGCTTTCGGCTGACCAGCTGGAGGAGATTGCGGGTGAGGATGCACTCGTGAAGCGTAAGCGCGCGCAGCTGATGAAAGAGATTGAGGATCTGGAGATGGGCCGTAAGATTCTGACTTGATGTGGGCGAATGACGGCTTGATGAACGAATGCCAAAGCCCACATCATCCAGTCTCGCCACCACTCAACACCTCTTTCAGTACCATCAACCACAACCGAAGACCACAAGTTTCCTACAGATTTCATCAAATGGCCCTAATCACACCTCACCAAACCCCTTGCACGACTCACCAAACTACCCGCAAAAAAACCCGTAACTCAAAAACCAAAGGCGTACACCCTCGCCCTCCCAAAACCTCTCGTAAAGAAGTCCCACCCGCCACACGCGCCTTTCTTACAGGCGCCGCACTCATGGGCGGCATCTCGCTGCACGAATTCTCCCGTAAAACTGGAATCCCGCTGTCGACGATTTCAGGCATCTTGACGCGTGCGCAGGAGCGTGCGAAAAAGACCGGGGTCCCGCTTTGGCAGCCTTATTGTTACGGGGATGGAAAAAGAGGGAGGGGTGTTAAGAAGGAGAAAGAAGGGGAGGATGGCTGAGGTTCCTTGGAGATGTTTTTGATTTTTCCTTTGTTCTTTGTTTTCTGGTGAGTCTTCTTTGTTGGTCGAACCTTTGTTCTGACACTGCTTCTATGGTGAACTCATTCACCGATGAGAAGATGCCGTTTTCTCTTTATCCCGGATTGTCTTTTAGTCCCACGACGTAAAACAATAGTGCAAGTTTGGAGGCACGGCTTCGACGATATTGGGACTTTCCTGTATGCGTAATTAGAACTTGGGTCAACCTTTGCTAAACCAGACTCATTATGACACTGCAGCGTGTTCAAACAAAGTATACATGAAGCAATAGATTACTGTCGTGTCTCGCGACAAGACTCTTCTAACACAACCAGGCGAATGTATATTAACCCAGCTACAGGGCTTTAGAAAATACTTATAATTCAGACACTTCAGAACGCACGCAGATCCAAGCAGGCATGGGCACACCAAGCAACATGCAACAATCTACCGGATTGGAGAGTCTTCCGAACGAGCTGCTGCTCATGATCAGCGACCACCTAGTCGAGTACGAAGACGATCGCATCAGCAGCCACACAATCCTGACCTATCCGACGAAGAAGTCACAAGACCACATCCTCAGCCTCCGCGGCGCATCGTGCAAGCTCCGCGACCTCAACACGCAGCACATGGCGGAAGTGATTGCAGCACGACCACTGAAGCTCGTCCACTCGGACCTGTCGAGGCTGCTAACGGTTCTGAAAGGCGACGCGACGCTAGCGGCGCGCGTGCAGACGCTGGGGGTCTCACCGGCGCAGCCAAGCGCGCACATTTTGCGCGTGCTCGAGAGCCCGGAGAAGGGCAGGAAGCCACCCGCGGAGCTGGTGGTGCAGTACCGGCGGCTGGTGGAGGAGCATCGGCTGCTGACCAAGCGGAACAACGACGTCAACCTGCTGCTGCAAGTCATGAGACTGCTGCCGGGGCTGCGGACCGGGCGGCAGCACCGCATGAAGGGGTTTACTCGCCAGGGCTGGGAGAAGACGCGGTTGGGCAAGTTCTGGGACCGCGAGTGCTGGGCCTGCAAAGCTGTTATGGCCGGCCGCACTATCCAGGTTATTTTCTGCATGCTGGACATTGCGCGCCCGGCGCTGGAGATGCTGGTTCTGCCCGACTCGTTCGTCATGAATGTCAAGCACTCGCTGCAGGGCGACTATGATATCGCGGCGCCGTCGCTGCGATGCAGTGTTCAAAAGCTGGTCTTCTGGACAGAACCCTTGAGGGCTGTGAGCAATAGGTGGGCGGTACACAACACGCCGGTCTTGCCCAACATCAAGGCGCTGGACTGGGGGATGCGCTTGCACTGCCGTAGCTGCTATAGCTTCTTCATGAAGAACACGCTCCAGTTCGAGCTTAAGCGGGGCGCGCTGAACGCGCTGAGGTTCATCCACGTCAAGCTGATGGCGGGCCAGGAGGCGGACCTCGCGGATCTGCTCATTGAACTCAGTGGGAAGCTGTCCCTGCGCCATGTCAGCGTAGACTTGTACGATAACTGGGATGGCTGGGACGTTATTGTGATGGCGCTGTGGGGCAAGATCATGTTGGACTCGTTGCTGTTTTACGGCATGGGGGCCGGCTATCTGCACCCGACCTTGGAGAATACGTCAATTCCAGGCGATGACTGGCCTGCTAAGCGCATCATGGTTATCTACGGCAACTCACCCTTTGAGATCCGCACGCAGAAGCCTGTCGGCGAGCTCTGGGATCCCTTCTGGGTACCGCTGAATGAGCGCTGGACGAGGGTGACGTATCCGAAGAACATACTTGGCGGTACGTAAAGGCGCCCAGGGAATTTATTAGACCTGCAGGCCGTCTTCAATTTGAGAACGCTTGAATGATTTGACAGCAGGAGTTTGATTGGGGAAGGTTTTTGAATGGGTTGGCGTTTGCGGTTTGTTTGGCATGAAATTGTTAGTCCTTACACAAATGCCATCTTGACATTTGTGCACTGTTTTCGCTGTTTACTGCGGATTTCTTAGCTAAATTGAAATTGTAACTTGTTTTGAGAAGAATTGAAATTAGTGACTGGTGATTTGGCACTCACGAGACTATACCACTGAAGTCATGCTGATTACCGCATAGCAGATTAAGGATTTAATGCCGAGCAAGCTCTACACGCTCAACCTCTTAGAAAACTATACCTAAACCGAGACACTGATCGCGTTCCTTGCGCCGTTCGCGCCCGGGCTCTAGTACCTGAAGCTGCAGGTGGATCCTCTGTGCGTGATGCGGTACTCGGTGAAGAAATCGATCCACCCGCCCATTAGCAATCTCGACTTGATTACGCTGTACCTACTTGGTATGGTGGAGTTTCTGCCGGATGGCCGTCTCCGCAAGCCGATTTTTCCCAGTCTGGGGGTACCGTACAATATTGCTCTTCGTATCTATGTCATGAGCTATCACGGCGCCCACTACGAGATGTGGTGCCGGCGGTACGTTCCTGGCTGGTGGAATAAGGCTACGCTTTGGACTCTGGACGAGTGGGCTGCGTCCCAAACATGCAATCACAGGCTCTTAGCCCCAATCGCTTGAAACGGTATGTTGCCTGGGAACTGTCCATGTTCTGGGGGACATGTAAGCCCGTACATCTTCGCCAGCCCTGCGTATCAACAACGGTGAATTAAAGCCCTGGTTGAGCCTGTAAGCGGCAAAGGTTTGCAGAACCTGAGATTGGAATAGCTAGTAGTCTACTCAATAGATTGAATTGAATGAACACGAAAATGCAACAATAATTTGTATTGACTCTGTGAAAAACGCCTTGGAAACTGACACGTATAATCCTAGAAGAGAACGTACTTGAATTCATAGGCGGGTAAGGTTGAGGGAGCGAAGAGACATCGCTTGTAGGTGTTGAAGCTGTACGTATTTGAAAGACGTCTAATCCCTTTTCTAGGGTATAAGGGGCGGCGATGATACGGTTCTTTATCTGTAGAGTTCCTGTAGTGCCGTCGTAATGGCAGTTAGTCTACTTATTCATTTCATAAAGCGAGGTCATGTTGAGTTCAAGGCTTAGGAAGTGATAGAAGTTAGTGGATATTATCCTAGCTTAGCGGTTGTTTAGTATCTTAGTGAATATAGTTACGTTGCCGCGGCCGACTGAGTAGCTAGAACTCCGGCTAAGCCCGTGAACTATAAACTGGGATAGGTTTGATCTTTATATAGTTGCTCGTCTTGCTACTGTTAAAGGTGAAGTCGTCGGTAGTATAAGAATTAACGAGCTAGTTATTCTTAAAGTCTGCTAGTAAGACGAGAGCGCTTTGATTAATAGTGAGGGCTGGAAACTTTATCTCTTAGTATTGTGACCGTAGTTGTAGTAAGTATACGGGTCCTTCGGTGAGCTAGAAGCTTTAGTGACCCTCTACGAAGATTAATTTATGTTCTGATGTGAGGCTTGAGAGCTGTTGCCATGGGCGCGCTTATTTCGCGGTAACCGCGGTGAGAATGTGAGGCGGGGAAATATGTAGTAGCAGTAGTAGGAGGTAAACTCCGTTTTCGAGCGACAGGTATCCTGGGGGTGAGCATGAAGCTCCTGAATTAAGTAGGTCAGCGGCTTTTAATGTATTCAGAATATCGGCCATCGTGTGCGCGTTAGTAGTGGGAGTGTAAGGAGGCTCCGGATCCCTGTGATGGAAGATGACTGGCGCGTAGCGCTTCAGCGCATGTAGCGTCGATCTGGTAATCTGATGGGTTAAATAAAGCTATCTTTGCGAAGTTGAAAGTCGTAACTTATCGATGAGGTTGAATTGTTCGTGTCGTTGAACTAATCAGACGTGGCGCGTTGAGAGTGCCGGGCTTATAACCTGTGAAGTAAAGTTGATGGGGACATTAAGCTATATTTTGGCTGCGACTAAAAACGTTTTACCTTCTAAAGGGGGTCCCTTTACAGCTAGTATAATTTTTTAATCCGATCGAGTCACCTACCTAAGCCAACTGCTACATCCGGTAGTAAGTAAAACCCCTAAAAATTCTTTTAGTTAAGAGAAGATACATCATAGCTAACTCGCCAACGTCCTTTACCACGAACTGAGGTCTACCGTCTAGCAAGATAGGGGATGATATAGGGTCCCTACAGAGTACTCCTTGCCTAGCTCCCAGCTCGAGTCCTGGGCATGGTTGAAAAGGTCTTAAGAGCACATACAGACTTGACATATCTTAACTGTATCTCTTCTTCCACTCCGTATAAGCATCACAATCTCGCAAAACGGCGAATCTCGCTTCACGGTGATGGACTTATTAGCTGAGAAAGCGGCGTAGGTTTGTTTCCTGGTGGGCATGTCGGGCGGTAGTGTATCCAGTGATAGAATCTGGTGGCGCCAGACCTCTCTGCTTGGTCGTACTTCCCTCGCAAGACGTATCTAGGAGACCCTAGAGGTGGTGCAGAGTAGGACTTTGTCTCCCCGTTGGTGCCGGCGGCCGGAGGTGTGAGGAGAGCGGCTCCAGCGGCGGCGGGGTTTGGCCCGCCGCTATACTGTACAACATAACATGACTCAGGCGCGCACGGGCGACGATCCGCCAACCACTTGGACACTCGGGCCACTCGGGCTCTGAAGCAGTGTAGAACGGTCGGAGGGACAGATGTTGTTACAATTTGCATGCCCATCGTAAACAACTTATCGAGCCATGAGCGCGGTCTCTGGACCCCCCAACGGAGTGATCTGTAGGGAGCGTTCTAAAGGTACCGTGAGCACGCGCGCATGATTCGGGGGAGCGCTTGGAAGCCACTGCCCTTCGTAGGTAACTTTGCTAACCACGAGCGCGGCCTCTATACCCACCAAGGGAGTGATCTCTGGTGAGCATTCTGAAGATACCATGAGCACATAGGCATGCTCCTATGAGCGAGATAATCTTCCAATCCGGAGCGACATGACATGGTTTGGCTTCTGCGGAGGGCCGCTCACTGTGGGATGAACGGCAATGGCTCCCATTTCGACTGTAGCAGATAGAGCCTTCAATCGGACTCTCGTCCGTCTCTTCTTCCCCTAGCCCGCCACTTCCTAGCGACTACCTGCCAAGCGTGGGACTGGCCGTGGCGCCATTGTCTCTCGGACATACAAATATCCGGGTGCTCGGCCAGATATTCTATCTCACGCCCGCCGCGCCACAACTTGACGTACCGCTGGCCTTTTCGACCTTCGAGCGATAACCGCCATGGCAGTCAAGATGCCGCTCGTCGACAACGAGCAAATACAGTCGGCTAGCCTTCACAATCCTCTGCCATTTTCACTTCATGCCTATATTTGGCCGTTCCTCGTCATTTGGCCCGCTTTCTTTGCCGTCTACCTCTCCCCGGCGCAGTACGAGAAGCACCTGGGCTCTCAAGAATGGACCTTTGTCTGGTCTGGCAGTATCATCACGATTCAGTCTCTCATCTGGCTCTCGACCCACTGGAATGTTGATCTGAAGGCCTTCTTTACTTCTACTAGGGCGAATGATGTCCGCAGCGCCCAGCTCATCAAGGTCATCCCCATCGCGAACGCTGGCTTGGCCGAGATTTGCAAGTTGAAGCGCGACAGCATCGGCGGCAGACAAAACGTTTCTTTCCTCTTCCAGAAGCGCCGCTTCTTGTATGATGCGGAGAAGAACTCTTTTGCGCCACTTTCCTACGCCCTCGACGCCGAACCCAAGCCTGCCATCAGCACCTTTCAAGAATCGCGCGGTCTTACATCTCCGGCGACCATCAAACACTTGGAAGAATACTATGGCGACAACTCATTCGATATTCCCGTGCCGACCTTCACCGAGCTCTTCAAGGAGCACGCCGTCGCGCCGTTCTTCGTCTTCCAAGTTTTCTGCGTCGGTCTCTGGATGCTGGACGAATACTGGTACTACTCGCTATTCACGCTGTTCATGCTGGTTGCCTTCGAGAGCACCGTTGTCTGGCAGAGGCAGAGGACCTTGAACGAGTTCCGCGGCATGAGCATCAAGCCATACGACATCTGGGTATACAGGGAGAACAAGTGGGTGGAGATTCAGAGCGACAAGCTGCTCCCGGGCGACCTTGTCTCCGTAGAGAGGACCAAGGAAGACGGCGGCGTTGCCTGTGATATGGCGCTCGTCGAAGGCTCAGCGATCGTTAACGAGGCTATGCTTTCTGGAGAGAGCACTCCGGTTCTGAAGGATTCCGTCCAGCTCCGTCCCGGTGATGCCTGCATTGAACCCGATGGTCTTGACAAGAATGCCTTTCTCTACGGTGGTACCAAGGTCCTTCAAGTCACTCACGGCAACCCTAGCGAAGATGCCCCGGACACGGTCCCCCAGCTGGCGTCTGGCGTTCCCCCGCCTCCGGATAAGGGAGCTATGGCCATCGTTATGAAGACCGGTTTCGAAACCAGCCAAGGAAGCCTTGTCAGAACTATGATCTACTCCACCGAGCGTGTTTCCGCAAACAACGTTGAGGCTTTGCTGTTCATTCTCTTCCTCTTGATCTTCGCCATCGCTGCCTCGTGGTACGTCTGGCAGGAGGGTGTTGCCAGAGATCGCAAGCGCTCTAAGCTTCTACTCGACTGCGTCCTCATTATCACCAGTGTCGTCCCTCCGGAACTTCCCATGGAACTCAGCTTGGCCGTCAACACGAGCTTGGCTGCACTCAGCAAGTACGCCATTTTCTGCACTGAGCCCTTCCGCATTCCCTTTGCCGGTCGTGTGGACGTTGCCTGCTTTGATAAGACTGGTACCCTCACTGGTGAAGATCTTGTCGTGGATGGTATTGCCGGCTTGAGTCTTGGTAAGCCTGAGGCCAAGTCGGAGCCGAATGGCGCTCAGACCGAGCTGGTCCCTGTGAACCAGGTTGGCCCTGATACTACTTTGGTCCTTGCTACTGCGCATGCTCTTGTTAAGCTTGAAGAGGGCGATGTTGTTGGCGAGCCTATGGAAAAAGCAACCCTCAGTGCTCTTGGCTGGAGCGTTGGTCGTCATGACACGCTGACTAACAAGTCTGTACACACAAACTACGCCGAGCTCGTTCAGATCAAGCGCCGCTTCCAATTCTCCTCGGCGCTGAAGAGGCAAAGTTCCGTCGCGACGGTTCTTGGACCCAACCCGAAGACTGGTAAGAAGGGCAAGAGCACGTTCGTCGGTGTCAAGGGTGCACCAGAGACCATCCGTAAGATGCTTACGACTGTCCCGCCTAACTACGAGGAGACTTTCAAATACTTCACCAGGAACGGTGGCCGTGTCCTTGCTTTGGCCCACAAGCGTTTGTCTACCGAGGATGAAATCAGCCAGAAGAGGATCAACGACTTGAAGCGTGAAGATGTCGAATGCGACCTTACCTTTGCTGGTTTCTTGGTTCTTCAGTGTCCGCTCAAGGATGATGCAAAGAAGGCTGTCCAGATGCTCAACGAAAGCAGCCACCGTGTTGTCATGATCACCGGCGACAATCCTCTCACAGCCGTTCATGTCGCCCGCCAAGTTGAGATTGTTGACCGGGATTGCCTGATTTTGGACGCTCCGGAGCATGATGAGTCTGGTGAAAACCTCGTCTGGCGCAGCATTGACGATACCGTCAGCATTCCGGTCGATCCCACCAAGGACCTTGCGAAGGACGTACTCGAAACGAAAGACATATGTGTTACCGGTTTTGCTCTTGCTAAGTTCAAGGACCAGCCCGCCTGGCACCAGCTCTTGCGTCACGCCTGGGTCTACGCCCGTGTTTCTCCTAAGCAAAAGGAAGATATCCTGGTTGGTCTCAAAGATGCTGGTTACACCACGCTCATGTGCGGTGATGGTACGAACGATGTCGGCGCTCTGAAGCAGGCTCACATTGGTGTCGCTTTGCTGAACGGTACCCGTGATGACCTGGACAAGATCGCCGAGCATTTTAGGATCAACAAGATGAAGGAGATTTACGAGAAGCAGGTCTCGGTCATGAAGCGCTTCAACCAGCCTTGCCCGCCTGTCCCTCCTCTTATTGCTCACATTTACCCTCCCGGACCCACAAACCCCCACTACGAAAAGGCGATGAAGCGCGAGGCCGACAAGAAGCTCACCAAGGGCGCCATCGCGGCTGGCGCGCCTCCTAACAGTAACGAAACCGAGAAGATCCCCACTATCACGACCCCCGGCGCGCGCGCTCTTCAGGAGAACGAAACTCCTGCCCAGCAGCGCCAGCGTCTCGCTCAAGAGAAGGCAAAGGGCTGGGCTGATAAGATCCAGTCCTCGATGATGGAATCTGAGCTTGACGAAAACGAGCCACCAACTATCAAGCTTGGCGATGCCTCCGTCGCTGCTCCTTTCACCAGCAAGCTTGCCAATGTCGTCGCTATCCCCAACATTATTCGCCAGGGCCGCTGCACGCTCGTCGCCACCATCCAGATGTACAAGATTCTCGCACTCAACTGTCTCATCAGCGCCTACAGTTTGAGTGTTCTTTACTTGGACGGTATCAAGTTCGGTGATGGACAAGTTACGATCTCTGGTATGATGATGAGCGTGTGCTTCCTGTCCATCTCCCGCGCCAAGTCGGTCGAGCAGCTGTCGAAGGAGCGCCCGCAGCACAACATCTTCAACTTCTACATCATCGGATCTGTCCTTGGCCAGTTTGCCATTCACATTGCGACGCTGATTTACATTTCGCAATACGTACAGCGCACCGAGCCGTAAGTAAACACCAGACTTCCGTTGACCGATCTAAGGCTAACAATCTCACAGTAAGAATACCGATATCGACCTGGAAGGCGAATTCGAGCCCTCGCTCCTGAACAGCGCCATCTACCTGCTGCAACTGATCCAGCAGATCTCCACCTTTGCCATCAACTACCAGGGTCGCCCGTTCCGCGAGTCGATCAGCGAGAACAAGGGCATGTACTACGGACTGGTTGGTGTGGCGTGCGTGGCTTTCAGCTGCGCGACCGAGTTCGTTCCCGAGATCAACGAGAAGCTGCGTCTGGTGCCCTTCAGCACCGACTTCAAGCTGACCATGACGACGGTCATGATCATTGATTATGCCGGCTGCTGGATCATCGAGAAGGTGCTCAAGGTCCTGTTTAGTGATTACAGGCCCAAGGATATTGCGATCCGTCGTCCGGATCAGTTGAAGAGGGAGGAGGAGCGCAAGAAGGCCGAGGCAGAGGAGGAGCTCCGCAAGAAGGAGCAGTAGGCGGTTAGCATGATTTGTATGAGTTGAAGAGGGATGGGGGTGCAGTGTTGTGCATAGATGATAGAAGGCCGTCTCGGTGGCCAATTCAATTTACCTTCAAAAACCGGGCTGACGTTTGCGAGTGTGTTCGCTTCCGTCACCACCAAGAGTGATTCATCGCCTTGCGAGATGAAAGGGAAGTACAGGTACAATGGCAGTGGTACGTGTGTGCTCCGAGGCCCTGTCACTCATATCCATGACTGAGACTTACAGCTAGACAGGGAGTATTCCATGGGGACTGCTCGCGTCCTTCCCGGTACATCACACCTGACGGCGGAAGGACGTTATACACCTCCAAGCCTACTTTCAGCCAGTCGGACCGGTGCAAGCCTAGGAGCGACAACCACAACCGCATCGCACAACTCTAGCTCCATCCGACCAGCCTCATCACGTCACACCTACCCGGCGTACAGTATGTACATGCACGGGCAGCAGACTCCATCCACCTACCTACCCACCTACATAGGTAGCTACCCCACAGCCTCCCCCCAAACACCCAAATCCTCCGCCAAAATCACAGCCGCCTTCTCCGCAATCGCATGCACCGTCGCCTGCAGATGCGCGCTAATCCGCAACGGCATAACGCTCGCGTCCACGACCCGCAGCCCTGCGACTCCCTGGACGCGCAGCCGCGGGTCGACGACCCCGTCGTCGCTCGAGGGTCCGAGTCCGAGCCTGCATGTCCCCGCCGGGTGCCAGTCGCTGAGCGTGTTTTGGCGCACCCAGGCGTGGTTTGTGGCCTTGTCCCTGGGCGAGACTGCGGACGAGGCTGAGGACGAGCCCTCAGCCAGACCCTCAGACAACCTCTCAGGCAGCCCTTCGGGCAGGCCTTCCGGCGGCCACACGCGCCGCTTTATTAGCCCTGCCAAAGGACGCGTGCCACAGATGCGCGCACCAAACGCCGTTGCCTTTGCCATAGCGTCGAGATCGACCTTGTCGCCCACACCGACATAATATCTCGGGTCTACCCGTGGAGGCGTATGGACCGTATTTGCGGCTTTTCCGGCCCCTCCAGCGTCGGTAGTAGGTGCGATATGCACGCTTCCGCGCGAAAACGGCAGCTGCAGAATCGTGAGTGTGGTGCCGTATTTTTTGTCCGGGAGAGGCGTGAAGTGCGGGCTCCAGTTGCCCGCTGAGGAGATGTACTCGGTTTGTGCTGGAGGCGGGATGCTGGGGGCGGGGTTGCTGGTTTGCAGTTGCGTGGCGGAGGGTGTGCTGGGGGATGAAGTGCGTGAAGGGGATGTAGGCGGGGGAGCAGGGGAGGATGGGCCGCGGTTGGGGTGGTTGCTGTGTGTTTGCCGTGTGGGTTGTGGAGGAGGGGTTTTTTGTCTGTCTCCGTCTTTGTCCTTGTCATTGTCTGATGCGACGCCAGAGTCATCGAGCTCGTGAATCGTAGCCGTCACTTCAACCCCACAAGCCAATAAATAAGTACCTAAGCAAACCATCATACACACACACACACACAACCGCACGCAAACAAAACGACACGACTCACTAAAATAATCCTGCAGCCCCTCGCTCACGCACCGATTCGCAACCTTAACCTCCAACACCGCCGCATCACCAATCCCAGACAGCTCCAGCAGCTGCGGCGAATTGACACTGCCAGCCGCAAGCACGACCTCGCGCCCCGCCGCAACCGTCAGCACTTCGCCGTCCTTCTCGTACCGCGCGCCCATGACGACGCGCAGGTTCGACCTGTGCGCTACAGGCGCGTCGTACGCGCTCGCGGCGTGGGCTCTAGCACCGGGAGAGGAAGCGTTAGTGGACGACTTGTCGGTGGCGCAGGCAGGCTTGATCGAGCACAGCGTCGTCCATACCCTGACATTGTCGCCCGCCATGTGCGTCTCGTTGGCGCGGACGCCCAGCGCGTTCAGCGTGGCGTGCCAGTGCTGCCCGCTAGGTACCTAGTGTAGGAGACGGGGACGGGGCCGAGGGCGGAGGGCGCGGCGGGTGCGCGCCTTGTGCGGCTTTTGCTGGGCTACCTAGGTGGGGAGGGTGGGGTGAAGGCCTCGGCGGCTTGGTAGAAGGGTCTTTTACTAAGTCAGCACTGTACTGCCACTTTTTCCTTCCTTACCTTCCCTCCAGTACACCGCCCCCATACCCCCAGAGAAACAGCAACAAAACAAGCATAGGTACTCACAGCATGCCCTCCCATCCCCACCCCCTTCCCCCCTCCTCATCAGCGCCCAGCACGTCCGCCCACGCATCCAAATCCCGACACTACGCCATAAAGTTAACGGGGCACTCGAGCCTCCGAGAACGCGGTCCCGCGCCCACTTGACGCGGCTCTGTCTTGAGGCCCAGTCTACGGCCTGTTGAGCACGTCGCCCCAGCGCGCCGGGTCGTCGATCTCGCTAAAGAGGCTGCGCGCTGCGGGGCCGGCTTCGAGCACGAGGATCGTGAGGCGTGCGTGCGCGCTTAGGCGGGAGGCGAGGGCGAGGGAGGCGGTCTTGCAGCCGAGGATGAGGATGGAGGGCTGGGGGTTTTTGTTTTTCTTGTGCGTTGGGGTGGGAGAGAAAGTCGGATCGAGGGGGAGTGGGGCGCTGTGTGATGTAGGCGTTAGTGGTGAGACAATGGAAGATAGATAACTTTGCTGTGGATGCGTGTGCTTGATAGGTAGTGTTTTATATAGGTGGGCGAGCGGGGTAAGGCGCCGTCTTGCATGCTGCATGTCGTGCCCCGCATGGTTGTACATGTGATAGGCACTGAGATGATTCCCCTAGCCCATGTGATAGCATACCAGTCAACCTATATAATGTACTTTCTACCCTTAGATGGTTTATATCCTCATGTCTTTGTAAGTGCCCTTTATACTCTTCACATATATTATTTTCGTACACTTACAGAAGACTTAATTAGGTACTTCTCTACATTTTAGCTTAATATCTTCTAATACTATTATATCCCACCTAGTCTTTCTTCTACATGGTTATATAGTGTCTGCTGACTGTAGCCTAATAGTCTGTTATAACTACCTAAGAATTACCTAGTAGGTATAGTAGATTCTACTTCATACGTGGGCGAAATACCTAGAAGGAGTGGGTAAATTATCCGACGTCTTGTATAATGCAGGCGTGAAAGGTGAGACTGGGCTAGATAAAGTTAACATACGTTTGGACATGTCGTGCCCCGCGTGGTCGCACATGCGATAACTATGCCTGCAAGGAGTGACGATCAGCAAGCTAAATTGATGCGACAGACCGTACTTGCTCTTTATCCTCGACATCAAGTCCTTTCTGCAGCCACTGTCCGTCCACAGTATTGGCAATGGAGCTCGCCGCCACCACCCCACCACCCCCACAACCAACCGACCCGGAAAAAGCCACAACCACAACCACCAACGCCACAACCCACACAACCCCATCCCCTACCGTCACCGTCATCACCCCACCTAAGCATACGCAATGCTTGTCCCTCCTCGCACGCCTCACCCGCTTCGAGACGCACGGCATAGCACGCGTGCCGCCCTCAGAGCGCCAAGCGCCCTCAAAGATAAACTACGCGCAAATCGCACTGCTGTGGTTCAGCGCGAACACGACAGCTAACAACCTCGCCGTGGGGCTAATGGGGCCGCTGGTCTTCGGGCTCGGCTTCACGGACGCGGCGCTCTGCGCTGTGTTTGGCGCCGTCTTGGGTGCGCTGTCGACGGCGTACATGGGGGTTTGGGGCGCGCCGAGCGGGCTAAGGACGGTGGTGAGTGAGTACTGAGTGGGCGATTGAGCGTGTTTTGCTGGAGGGGTGGGGAAGCCAGTGTGTGTGTTTGTGTTTGTGCTGACTGGTCGTGTGTGCGTGTGCGTGCAGGTGCTGCTGCGCTGCTTTATGGGCTTCTATCCCTCGATGGTCTGCTGTTTGTTGAATATCGTCCTCATGGTCGGCTACGGCACCATCGACTGCATCATCAGCGGCCAGATCATCGCGGCTGTCAGTGACGAGCGGCTGTCCATCGCCGTGGGCGTCGTGGTGGTCTCCGTCGTCGTCGGCTTCATCGCCGTGCTTGGCCTTCCTGTCTTCCACCTCTACGAGCGGTACGTACTGCACACGCGCATATCTACATCCACCCCAGAAACGGCATAAACCCTAACCCCCCGCCCCCACCACAGCATCGCCTGGCTCCCACAACTGCTCGCCCTCTTTGCCCTCATCGCCAGCGCCCAGCCCTACCTCACCACCTCCTCCTCCACCTCCACCACGCACACCACACGCCCCGCCCTCCCTGCCGCGCGCCTATCCTTCCTCTCCCTCGCCCTCTACGTTCCCAACTCCTGGGCAGCCGCGTCCTCCGACTTCGCCGTCAGACTCCCAGCCACAACGCCTCGCAGGCACAGCTTCTTCCTCACGCTGGCGGGGCTCCTCCCCGCCTTCACGCTCGTGAACGTCATCGGCGTCGCGCTGGGCGCCACCATCTCCTCTACCTCCCCACCCACCACCTGGGCCGCCGCAAACGCTACCTCCACAGGCGCGCTGCTCGTCACCGTACTCGCGCCACTAGGCGGCTTCGGCCGTTTCTGCGCCGTCCTGCTTGCGCTGGGCAGCGTCGCGAACGCGGTGCCCGGGACGTATAGCGCGGGGCTAGGGTGCGAGGTGCTGGCGGCGCGGCGCGCAAGAAGAGTGCCTAGGGCTGTGTGGGCGGCGGGGGTGGCGGGGGCACAGGCCGCGTGCGCGCTTGCTGGAAGGGAGAGCCTGTTTGCTGTGTTTGGGAACTTGCTGCCGCTGATGGGGTACTGGGTTATGGTTATGGTGTGTGTTGTGGGGCTGGAGCATGCGTTTTTTCGGGGGCGGGGGTGGGGGTGGGGGTGGGTGGGGAGGAGACTGCTGGGAGGGAGACTGGTGGGAGGGAGAGAGAGAGGAGCGGAACCAGCGCCGCTGCAGCTAGGCGAGCACGTGTGGGCGAACTGGGAGGATCGCGCGTCACTGCCTGCTGGCATCGCGGCCGGCGCGGCGTTTGCGGCTGGCTGTGCGGCTGCCGTCGTCGGCATGTGCCAGGTGTGGTTTGTAGGGCCATTGGCGCGTCTTGTAGGGCCTGATGGCGCGGATGTCGGCGTCTGGGTAGCGTGTGCAGTTGTGGTGGTCGTGTATCCGCCTCTGCGGGCGTGGGAGATGAGGAGGTTTGGAAGGTGAGGTACATAAGCTGAGCGAGGGTGTTAGTGGGAAGACATTGTGAAAGGTTGTTTTGTTTCTGCGATATAGCTAGATAAAGAGAAGGTATAACAAACATGATGAAAGAGAATGGAAGCAAACTCAAGGGAGCAAACAAGCTAGTAGCTCGTATCGATCCAGCTCAGCGCATCACTCCCCAGCACCGTCTCCCTGTCCACCGCCGCCGCCAACTCGCTCAAATACTCCCTCTCACCCGTATCCGCGCCCGCGCCTTCATTATTAAACTCATAAAACGCGGGCGTCGCACCCTCAGCCATGGGTTTCCACCCCGCTTTATTAACCACAGCACCCAGCTTTGAATTCTGGAACGCCACGCGCGCAAGCACGCGCCAAGGGCGTCCAAGATAGACCTTTCCATCGAGGTCACTCGCGCCCGTCACCGTGCTGTGGTCGAAAACATACCACGTGTTTTCCGGGGAATCGGCTTCTCGGGACGAGGCAGTGATGGTGCCTTGCCCAATGCTCTCGAGCACGCACTCGCCGAACCAGGCCGCCGCTGCGCCGAAGACGTAGTCTTTCGCGCCGACGATGTGCGAGTTGCTGTAGTACTGCGTGCCGTGCTTGGCGTACAGCGTGTCCTGGTACCCCGAGAAAGCGCAGGCGTAGAAGCCGAGGCGGTCAGCGTTGGCCGTGAGAGCGACGGCTTGCGCGCCTTTGCCGTAGCCGTTGCTGATGTTGATATTGTAGAGCGCGACGCCGTCAGCGACGATGTTGACGGTGGAGCTCTTGTCGAGGCCGCCGGCGTCGGGGCTCGAGATTGTGTGCGTGATTGTGACGGTGTTTTGTGCGTACGTGCTGCTGTCGGTTGTCTCGCCGTAGATGGTGAGCCCGCCGCTGTAGTTCAGCGTGACTTGTTCCGTGTAGGTGCCCGCGTGCATGAAGATGCATGCGGCGCCGCCGCTGGCGCCTAGTGCGTTCAGCGCGGAGCTCAGCGTGCTGTGCGATGCGTTGCTGGCGCCGATGGTGAGGCAGCCGGCTGGTGCGGTGGTGCGGGAGACGCGTTTTTTGAGGGGGGAGGAGAGGGCGGGGAGGGCGCTGAGGAAGAGGGTGAGTACAGTGGGGATATGCATTGTGGAGAGGCGTTAGAAGGCGAGACTGGGGTAGATCGACGAGATTTATACACTGTAACTAGGCATCTTAGGTAGCTTATACAATTGCGCGCTTAAATACTCACTGACGCTCACTGTGGCTGCGAGCCAGGATAGCACGGCGAGCGGGCCGAGAAGACGGAAGACGGAAGACAATATAAAGATTAGCGCCCGCATGAAGCGTGCAACAGTGGCGTCATTCGAGACAGTAAGATGTGGAGCTGAAGAAAGGCGGGAGTTTCCATCCCTGCAAGGCAGTGTGGGCGCTGAGTGGTGGACGGACAACGACCAAACAGGCGCACCACCAAGCCGCCTGTCGGCCCGCGCGCTCAATTTGCATTTCTATGCGCATCATCTGCCTCCTCACATGCTCGAAACGGCGGCTTCGCCGTCCGCACCCCGCCGGCCCTAATTTCGGTCGGGGACGTTGCCTGTTGAAACACTCGCGTTTCGTCCGCTTGTTCTCCCGTCGAGCTTGCGCCTATATATACATGATTGCCAAGCGGGATGGCGGTGCTGCAGACAGAGCCTCCCCAGCAAGTCCTTTCGTTCTTTTTTGTGTCGTGTTTCTCCGCATAAATCAATCTTTGAGTCTGTATTTTCTCATCACCACATCCCAGCATGCACTCTTCCATGCTCTCGACCCTGGCGGTCTTCAGCGCCGCAGCCGCAGCCCTGCCCGCTTCATCTGTCCGGCTGGCTCCACGTGCAGCCTGCACTCCCGAGGCCGGCGGCTCCGCCTCGACAGACGACGTGCCAGCCATCACGTCCGCGCTGACCAAGTGCGGGAACGGCGGCACAATTGTTCTCCCCGCGGGGACGACGTACTACGCGAACAGCGTGCTGGATTTCGAGGGCTGCAAGGGCTGCGACTTCCAGATTGAGGGCACGCTCAAGTTCTCCGATGATACTGACTTCTGGAACGGCGAGCGCGCAATGATAAACGTGAAGAAGATCGACGGGGCCAAGATCCGCAGTCTGACTGGCTCGGGCGTTATTGATGGTAATGGGCAGGCAGCGTAGGTTACGCATGAGCTGAGAGAGTGTGTATGTAGGAAAGAGTGCTGACACGCGACTTTGCAGTTGGGACCTCTTCGCCAAAGACAAAGACTTTGCGCGGCCGACGCTGGTCTACATCTCCGGCAGCAACGACATCACACTAACGAACATTGCGCATAAAGACGCGCCGAACGTGTTCATCTCGGCGCGCGACGACAGCAAAAACGTGCACTTCTCGGACCTGAGCTTGAGCGCAAAATCGACATCCGACAACGAGCCCAAGAACACAGACGGCTTCGACATCGGCGCGGCATCGTACGTGACGGTCAGCAACGTGACGGTCGTCAACGACGACGACTGCATCGCCTTCAAGCCGGGCGCGGACTTCGTCACCGTGACCGATGTCACCTGCACCGGCAGCCACGGCATCAGCGTCGGCTCGCTGGGCAAGGGGTCGCCGGACACAGTGACGAACGTCTACGCAGGGCACATCACGATGATCGACTCGACCAAGGCCGCCGGCATCAAGACGTACCCGACGGATAACGGGCATCAGACTAGCACCGTCTCGAACGTGACGTTTGAGGATTTCACCGTCAAGAACTGCGACTACGCGTTCCAGATCCAGAGCTGCTATGGCGAGGACGACGAGTACTGCGAGAGCAGCCCTGGCGACGCAAAGTTGAGCGGCGTGGTGGTCAAGGGTTTTACAGGCACTACGAGCGATAAGGAGGATCCCGTTACGGCGAACTTGAACTGTGGCGAGGAGGGAACTTGTGGTGTTTCTTTCTCTGGCTGGGAGGTCAAGGCCCCCTCGGGTAAGAATGAGGTTCTTTGCGCTAATACGCCCAGTGACTTGGGCGTGGAGTGCACGGAAGGTGCGTCTGGTTGAGCTCGATGGGAGCGTCTGGTTGAGCGCGCTATGGTAGATGTGTGTATGTGTGTATGCAGAAGTCTTTGCAAAACAATATTATCTTACAATGCACATGTACATGTTCAACCATCCCACCCAGAAAGCGTCGAGCACTAACCAGGCGCAGACACTTCACACTGCCCAACCCCGTCATACCAGCTTCTCAAAGCCAGCTTCGTTAACAGACATTATCAGTGTTTGCGGCTGAGGCTTAAGAACCACCACCACATAAACTACCACGCCAGCCCAGAACGGCAACCAGCTCTAAGGTCGAACGTCTAGGAGTCTGCGCGCGGGGGGTTAGTAAGCCAGCAGCAACGTCGGCCGAAAAGGGTAACAGGCTCTCCAAGGTCGAACGTCTGGGTGCTGGCACGCGGGGGGTTAGTAAGCCAGCGATAGGGATCTCTTATCGGGTCTACGACGGTGCGGGAGCAAAATCTTGCTAGAACTAGTAGTCCTATTTACTTGTAGTAGGACTACGTATCTATGTCTGCCTCCTACGATGGTGCTTACCACCGATACGACGCTAAACACAAGCCTTAAACTTGAAGCCAGGAGATCAGGTGATCCTCATGCTCCACCACAGGTAGAGAGTATTAGGCCAGTCGAACAGAAGGCTGAGCCACCAGCGAACGGAACCATTTAAGGTATTTTGTTAGATCTGGTTCCCAGATGTCTCTACAAACCTCAAGTTAGCAAGCTGTAGGTCAAACACAAACCTGCAGGTCAGCAGTTCTTCGTTGCAAACAAGCAATCGATCATTTCTTTCAGTCAACGACTATAAGTAGTCGCTCATTCCTGTAATCAGCTTGTTAACACGTTCATCAATTCTTTTTGGTTTAAAGATTTAATATAATCAGTGCGATAGGTATGGAAGCTTGCGTATATATATATTTGACAGCCCGCTGCTTCACTGGGCAGCTTGCTGCGTTATACTGGAAGTGAGATGCTTCGCTAGTAATGCACACCTTACCGACTTTCGCTGGTGCTTGTTGGCTTGGTTTCTTGCGTTTGTGTCTTTTCGATGGGTGAAAGTCTTGGTCGGGGGAGACGTCAAGTCGGCTAAAGAGGGAGCTAATCGCGGTGAGGGATATCCGTCCTGTGCGAAACATTGTCATGAGAGTAAGTCAGCATATGCTGGCTGGACCGAGTCGGAGCGTAAGCGTGTTGCTAGAAAAGCTGCAGTGTTTAGGGATGGACGGGGTGTGAGCGTAACAGCAAGAGTGGCTGAACAATGGACACTGACGACATTGTCTGTCAACATCTGTTATGTATACCACGCTAGTGGGTAGGTATAAAAGCCCACCACCTATCGCCTTCTCTCGCCTTTTTCCTCCTCATATTCTCTTCACTTACTCCTTCTTCACCCTGCTCCTCACCTGGTAATGCCCACCACCGTCAGCATGCCTTCACCAGGTGATCCCCCATCTTCTACAATGCCGCTTCACACTCGCAGCTCGGCAAACGAAATGCCAGTCCTTCCGGTTGAAGTTATCATGCTAATATACGACAACGTGATCGAATATGACCCCGAGCGACAGATCGGAGACACCATGTTGACAAAGGAATCCCGCTCGACAATCTATGCCATGCGATCCGTCTCAAGGAAGTTTCTCAACGCAGGAAACGCTGCAATGGGTCAAGCTATCGCGAGTCGGCAAACGTCCATATCTCCTGGCGAGCTCTCGAACCTCCTCAACATCATGGAGCAGAATCCCAAGCTCGCAAGTAACACCAAAGCTCTGTCTATTAAGCCTGGGAGAGTGGACGAAACGGTCTTCGATGCTCTCAACCAACAGTTGTCAAGTGCGACAAGCGACGCGCAGGCCGAGG
This sequence comes from Aplosporella prunicola CBS 121167, assembly GCF_010093885.1. Taxonomy (NCBI): domain Eukaryota; kingdom Fungi; phylum Ascomycota; class Dothideomycetes; order Botryosphaeriales; family Aplosporellaceae; genus Aplosporella; species Aplosporella prunicola. The sequence goes on from NW_022983566.1 coordinate 47,652, forward strand.
CTGTTAGAGCGAACATTGGGCAGTTGGAGTGTATGTCCCGTAAATACAAGAAGTTCATCGAAGATGGACAAGACATCAACCTGCTAGTCCGGATCGTCTCGCTCTTACCTAACCTCAGCACCATCTACCAGTACCAAATGTCTGGCTTCTGCGAGAGGATCGGTAATCGACGGTTGGTCTTCGAAGAACGACTTGGTAAACCGGACGGCTTGGGTAGGTTTGGGACGCACCTGGCCTATGACAACAGTGGTGCGCTTATGCCCACACTGAAATCTATCCGGCAAATAATCGACTTGAGTGGTTCCGATTACCCTACCCGAGAGTCGCTGGTTCGCTGGGATGTGCGCACTCAGCGCACAGAGAAGGAATCTCCAACCATAGCCAGCAACATCAAGGAGCTCTCCGTTGTAGTCAAGTGCGGTGACTACCCCTTGACTTTTAGGGCGCCTCCCCATCACATGGGCTTATACGTGGACCTGTATACCAATCTCGAAAAGCTGGAGCTGACTTTCGATGATTCCAACGGCTCCCAGCCTGACTTGGATTGGCTCCTGGCCGCAGCAGTCTCTCCTGGCAGACTCAAAAAGCTACGATCCATCTTCTTGGACCCGGGTTTGCGCGGAACCGACTCCGTTCCGTTCATAATCGCCCGGCTTGGTTGTCGGTCTCTTCGGCATGCCCGAGTCAGACTGAACACCCCGAGTCTCGAAATTCTGCAATCTATGTGGTTCATAATTCGAATGTGGGGCCCATCCTTACTGAAGACCTTGGTAATAGAGTTCTCTGTTTCAGTCGACATCCACTCAGATCCTGAGCTGACTTATCCCTTCCTGGCAGAACGCATCTACATTGCGCGTTCGGAGGGTCCATGTGAGCTCTGGACACCTCCTCACCCTTTTGGTAAGCAGAAGGAGGTACTCTGGATGCCGAAGGATGGAGATTGGTCTCGAGTCACGCTCGCAAGACCTGAGGATAACTAAATCAGAGAAGGCCCAAGAGACCCAGAGAGTCTCAAGCACAAGGCAGCATCATTGCGGATGCAGATTGATTTCTTTTTTCTTTTGGCGGCGGGATTGAGTTTTCTGGCACCTATATTTTCACTCTTCATACAGACAGCACAAGATTGGTTGATAGTGCAGTCCAACAAGCAGGACGGACGGAGAAATTGCCGAACAGAACTATGGCTTTGTAACAAAAAAACTAAAAAAAAAAAAAAAAAAAAAAAAAAAAAAAAAAAAAAAAAAAAAAAAAAAAAAAAGAATAATATAAACCCCTCTCGTTTATTTTTTAAGCTGAGTGATATCATGTACCAGTAAAGTGTATTTTCATGCATATCGATCCCAAAACATCCATTTCCGAAAAGCTAACAACAAACTCCCCAACCCAAGGCCCGTTTTTGTATTTTGTGATATTTATGGTCATCGCCAACATCACATTCCCTCGTAAATGATGACGCCCGTTACACGAAGCCCGTGAATGCAGAAATAATCCAGAAATTCGGCTGTTCAGATCAGTGACGCTTTACTCCCTCTAACTAAGTACCTATCTATGCCGACATACTATGCAGTCATCACACCAGAACCACAGTCCCTTACACCACAAAAGTCAACCCAACTCCACCCTCATACACACTCCTTCCTATGCATTACACAATCCATAACGCGCATGCAGATAAGCATGACCGAGCTTCCCGCACGGAACAACCTTACAAACAACCACTCAACTGTCTAGTTAAAGAACAACTCATCTACAAATCGCGCCCTTCTGCATCATGTCCACTGGATCCGGCTCTACATCTATTACAAGAGCTACACGCCCCCTCCACTTCGCAGTCACCTGTAGGAGCGAAACACCACGCCAAATCAACACCGCACATGAACCAATACCACATCTTGGAAGCATAGGAAGTGATGGCCTTCAAACCGCAGGCCGCGAAGCACTAAGCACGACCAACCACCACAGCAGCGCACACGTTCATTTCATCAAAACCTTAGGTATCATTAGGTACTGTGTGCGCACACAAGGGCGTATGAATGAAAACCACCCAACCACCTCACCCCACTCACGCCCCCTTAGCCTTCTTCCCAGCGCCACGGGCAGGAGCAGCAGCAGCAGCACTAAACGGCACGCCCAGCGCCTCCAACACCTTCTTAAAATCCGGGGAGCCCCAACCCGTGGCAGCATCCCAGCCCTCCGCCGCCGGAAAACCATCAACACCGCAGCCGACCGCGCTACCACTCGTGACATCGTTAAAGGCCTTCCAGCCACCCGCATACAGCCAGGGGTTCAAGAAGCCCAGCTGCTTCTTGCCCGCCGCAAGCAGCGCGTCATTGACCAGGGAGATGATCGCCGCAGCCGCAGGCGTGGAGGCCGAGGTCCCGTCGACATGGACGTTTTGCCCGCCCCACGTGACGGCGTAATGCTGGCCCTGGACAGCGAGGTCCGGGTACGCGCGGCCAGATGCGTTGAACAAGCCCTTGTAGGCGCCGTCCAAGCTCGCCGTGTACGCTTCCACGACCGCGCGCTGGTATGCCGGCTGCGCGAAGTAGTTCGAGTAGCCGCCGCCGGAGGCGAAGCCGTTGGCCTCATCGTGCGCGACCACTTCCGGCGCGAAGCCCTTTGTTGCGCCGACGTTGGTGACGTAGGGGCAGCTGTTCGGGAATTCGGGCAGGAAGACGGTCCGGTTGCTGCCGTCGTTGAGGATGCAGTTGCCTTCGGGGCCGACGCCGTCGTCGCCCGACGCGAAGAGTAGCGATACGCCGCGCGCGCCGAGCTGGGCAAATTGCCGGCATACACTGCGTGCGTAGCTGAGCGGGACGGTCTGCTCGTTGTCCGAGTACGATGTGCTGATTACTTGGGGAATGTCTTTCAGGCTGAGCATGTGCTGCACCCAGACGAGGTAGGGCTCGTTGGAGTCGGCGTCGGTGACAGCGTCCGCGATTGACGGTGCGTTGCCGCCGGTGTTGTACGCAATCATGGGCGTTGGGTAGCTGATACCGAGAATGGTTTCGGCGTCGAGGTTGGCTTCCTCATCCTTGCCGTCGTCATTCTGTTCGGGCGTGTTGGGCATCTGCGTGTTGTCGCCATCGTTGATGACTTCAATTGTGAAGTTGTACGCTGCGCTCACGGCGTCGGGACGGAACTGCTGCAGAAAGATGCTCACATCCGAGCGGTTGCTGGTTTCGTCGAGGTAGTTGGCCAGCCCAATTTTGTTTTGGCCGGGGACCTGGGGGACGTAGTCAATGGTGCCGTACAGGACGCGCAGGCAAGTAGGAGTAATGCTACTTTCGTCACAGACTTCGGAGAGGTCGTGGCTTGCGGGTTCTTTGTAGGCTTGAATAGCTTTGCGCTGAGAATCGGTTTCCTTGACCTCTTTCAGATGCTTGCGGCGCGGCGTGGGACGGAAGAAAGAGTTGGTGGGCTGGATGGTCTCGACGTGCTCGTGCAAATGAACAGGGAGGGACCATTTCGGCGTGCGAACAACTTGGCCGCCATTTTCATGCTCGTAGACGGAGTACTCGGTGTCAAGTAGACGCTCAACGTCGCTAACAGACAAAGAAACCTTAATCCAGTCCTTGGCAGGGCTGTAGTCAAGGTTGGCGCGCTCAATGCCCATGTCTTCGAGCCACTCATGAACAAGGTTCAGAGTCTCGTCCTCTGGCTTAATCAAGTCATTGACCTCATCGATGCTCAAGTGGTTTCCATAACGATCGTGAGCAGGATCGGACACTGCTGCCATTAACACACATCTAATGTATGGTTGTTTGTGCACATACCCTCGTAGAGATGCCTCTCCAACTCATCAAATTGACCCTGCTTCAGGCCAATTTGCAGGTTGATCATGTGGTCGCCTGGTGCAGAGCTAAGGCGCGACCAGCTGCGCGGGACATTGTGTGAATCCTTGACAGCGTAGGGCGAGCGCGTACGCAGCACCGGCGACGCAGTCGTGGACACCACAGCTGCAGCAACAAGGGCGAGGATCCGGGGGCCGATCATAGTGAATATTGCTGATTGTATGATCAACGCACCAAGCTCAAGTCCTGGCTGGCGACTGCTGTGCCTGCGGCAGACGTGTTATATGTACGTACCGACGTACCGTCGGGAGAATCACACCTGCCGAGGCAGGGCAAGCGTGGCAAGCTCAGCACAAGCAACATGCTGCCGTAGCACGCCACGATAGCGAGGCGAGAGAAACGACGGGGCCGAGATATACGAGATAGAGTCTGTTCTCCACCGCTCATCTCCGCCGACGCGGGGTTTCGGGCGTTGCGCAGCCTGTGTCTGAGCCGCGGGCTGGTCATCCTTGCGCAAAGCGAGAATCTATTTTGGATTGTCGTAACGGTAAATTCAACAGCTTTCTACATCACACTGGTCTACGGGCGGTGGAGCGTACACGACGTTCGAGAAAGAATGTGAAGCCCGAGAGCGGGGGCCTAACCGCATAAGTCGTAGTGCGTGCGCATGGAAAACGTTCTGACGAGCCGCCATCACATGAGGATCTGGCGTTTGCAGAGCCTTTCCCAATTCAAGCAAGCGATGGTGATTATGCAGACGTTATGGCGGGAGACGCACCGAGCCGCAACGCGGCAAATCTGCAGGAATGGAGGCTGGATTGACGAACTAGGCGGGAGAGGCGTGCCATTTCGTTCCTTCGACATGAGACGGCGGACTAAATATAAAATATTGGAAGGCACCAAGGGTTCCAGATACAAAGATTCAGGAGAAACTGAGTGCGGCGCGTCGTGGACCCTTTCCTGCAAAAAGTTTAGCGTTGGTGCCAAACCGGGAGAGGAATAGGGTTAGGGCAGCTGCAACCTGACTGCATCGCGACTGCATCGCGACTGCAGTTCGACTATAGATAGCGACGCCGGACAGAGATAAAGCTTGACGCTGCCGTACTGCGTACTGCTTGGCTTACGGGATGCCAGCCGAACTAGGACAGTAACACAGCCGCGGGGAGAGGCATCAACAGCTTGTTTGCGCAGTGGAAAGCGATACGACACGGCCACGATGACAAACGGTCGAGAAAACACCGACAATGTGGAAGACGAAGGAGCTGTATAGGTCATCATTTCGCCAGACACAGCGTCCGCGGGTCGGGGAACGGCATCGAGATTTATATAATCCAGCAGAAGTTGGGCGAGACAGACGTATGCCTAGTGAAGGCGTACTACGGCCAGAGAGTGAGATAACACCATTCATGTCTCTACCTACGGTAAGTGGCACCCCACAGACGCGAAAGCATGACAAGTCATCCCGAATTTGAAGATTATCTCACTCATAGGATACCTGTGTGCTTACGATGTTTTCAGAATGCTCCCCACAGATCACTCCCTAGGTAGTAAATGTAGAGGCGGCGCTCGTAATTGGCTGCGTTACTCATGAGAGCACGTATACTGTAACAAACTCTACTCCTCAGGCCGTCGTTGTAGGTAGGATGGGTGAGTGCGGGCTTTGGAACTGCAATGTGCAAATATTTGCGCATGTTTAATCAACTGCCCGCCCGGCGCGCGTGTTTGGGGGGGCTATGACGTAGGCCCAAACGTCTTCCGCTTGCGCCCGGCCAGTCAACTTCACTCCGTCCTACATATCCCCCATCTTTTTCTCCCCACACTCTCTTTCTGAGCGCACGTCAATCATGGACACCCTGCCGACTGAGCTGCGGATGCAGATCGTTGAGGCGCTCTACGAAGAACCCCCCAATGATATCCGCCCTGCCGCCTTCAAGCCTAACAGCTTCCTGGACAACATCAGGTCCGTCCGCCTTGCCAGCAGGTCTCTCAATGCTGCCGCCAGCGATATCTTCCTCAAAACCTTCTTTCACAACCGCCTAGTTCTGCTAGAGCGCAAGAGCTTATCAAGGCTTTATCAAATCGCTACGACGCAACCCTTCAGTCGCTACCTTCAGCACATTGTAGTCCTGGCATACCAGTTCTACCCCGCCGCCTGTGAGACTTACGACAGCTTTTGGCTCCGCATGCAGACAAACGCACAGTCAGAATACCCCTGGATGAGCGAGACGGGTGTTTTCGAGCAGTTCACGAAAGACGACGAGGCCAAGGCCGATTATCCCAAGGCCAAGGCTGCCCACAAGATTTACCAGGAGTGCCTTGAGGATCAACAAAACTTCTACAAGGATTTCGCTCATGTTGGTCTGCTTGCTCGCATCATCAAGGAGCTTGACTCTACCCTCCAAAGTGTCGAGGTGGAAGCTCACACACCGAGAGCATACCGCTCAAGGATCATGCGCGAGGTACCTATGCCTTTGACCGACGAAGAATCAGAGACTGCGCACTCCCAGGCGGTATCAACTGTCGTTCGTGCCATGCATCGTAGCGGTGGCCGCGGCCCATGCCACTTTGAAGTTACCGGCCTCAGTCTCAACTCAATTCGGCTTCCTGCCATTCAACGGAGCCGATTCCTACAGGTGAATGTGAAGCACCTCCACAGCCTCCATCTCTTCTTAGCCTTTCCAAGGGGCATGAGCGAGGCCGATGGTAGCGAGCTTCAACGAGAATTAATGAATGGCTTCTTGAGCGACTTCTTGGCAACCGCCCCCTTCCTCGAGGATATTCACCTGCACTTCCCGGAAAGACTCGAGTTTCCTGTTCCATTCAAAGCCCTCCTCGGAAAGCGCATCAACAAGCTCAAGGGCCTGTCGCTCCTCGGCATCTCGGTCCACTTCCAAGAACTTGCTAGATTCCTGACTACCCACAAGCAGCTGGAACGCCTTCGGCTGGATGACATACTCCTTCGCAGTGGCACCTGGCGCGGCATCTTCAAGCTCCTCCACAAGGGGGACTTTCCTGGCCTCTCCGTATTCGAGGGTCACAACCTCGTCGACAAGCACGCACTGATTCACCTTCCCGGCGACAACGTCACCAGCTACGTCCTCAACGAGACGGACGAGGTCGACTGGAAGACTATGGAGCTACACAAGTGCACTGTAATAACATCGGCCGTGGCGATGGTTGCTCTGTTGACTGGTGCTCTTCCGGATCAAATCGCCCCGGATGTAACTCTCCCCTTCATTGCTTATGATGTCGACAACCCTGGTGGAGCGTTGGATGAAGAGCCTGGCGAGGATAATGGCGAGGATGAGGGAAATCAGCACTTATTCCATGATATCGGGGAAGCTTCTTCCCAGTCCGACGTCGACCCTACGGAGTATTACCCAGGATCCGACTCAGAGCCCGACGACGAGCTCATGCCGGGGCTGGACGAGTCTTCTGACGAGGATAGCGACAGCAGCATTGACTTGGCGCTTGAGGATGGCGACGAGTGGGAAGAGGACAGGAGTGCCGATGAGGACGGCTACTTGTCAGACGATTCAGCGACGGACAAGGCTGTCGATGCCATCATTGCTGCTCTCTGAACAACAAGTCTCCACTATTGTTCCAAGTACAGATGCTCTTTTTTCCTTCTTTTCTACCTCAATCATGTTCCTTCCAGCCTCTTATCTAGAGAGAGAGCTTTCGGCGGCGGCGAACGGCATGGCGTGATAGGAGTACTGCTACGGCTCACGGGAAACAGTGATTTTTTTTTAGGTAGCTGCTTTGTGCTAGCCAGCTGCAGAGACACTAGGTAGGTAGACAACAGAACGGATCATTTGCCCTCCTCTACACTAGGTACCTATACACACACAACGAACGCCGTGCCAACGCATCCGCAAATGCTCCCTCCTCTCTCTTACAAGCACTCACGTAAGCACAACCCCCCCATCGACCACCACCGTCTGCCCCGTCACATACGCACTCCCCTCGCCCAGCAACCAAGCCACAACACCATTCAAGTCCTCGGGCCGACTCGTGCGGCCCATCGCAATCAGCTGCTGCGAGTAGAGCCTGATGCTCTCGCCGGGGGCGCGGTTCTCGACCTTGCCCAGCCCCGCGTCGATGCCGGCCCACATGCTGGTGTCGACGATGCCGGGCGCGTAGCAGTTGGCCGTGATGTTGTGTTTGGCGAGCGAGAGCGCGAACGACTGGGTTAGCGAGCGGGCGGCGGCTTTGCTGGCGCTGTAGGGGGCGAGGTGGGGGAAGGGGCGGTGGGCGACGATGCTGTGGGTGGGTGAACGTGGATGTGGTTAGCTTAGCTGTTGCGGGAGGATGGGTTGGGGTTTGGTAAGGGTGGGAAAGGGGGGAAAGAGGACGGGAGAACAGAGGAAGGGAGAAAAGAAGACAGGAGAAAAGAGGAAGGGAAAGTTTACCTCGCAGCACCGACTAGCCGGCCCGCCGTCCCCTGCCTAATCATCTCCCGCGCAGCAGCAGCATAGCAGTTCCACAGCCCGAAGACATTGACCTCAAACGCCTTGCGGACTTCATTGTCGTCGAGATCGAGCACGCCGCCCACGCCCGCCACGCCCGCGTTCGCGACCATCCCGTGCAGCGGGCCTAGCTCGCGCACGGCTTGCGCAACCATGCCGTCCACTGCGCTGCGGTCACGCACGTCGGCGAGGGCGAGCGTGGCGCGCCCGCCCGAGGCGTTGATTTGTTTGACGAGGGATTCGGCTTGTCTGGCGTTGGAGGGGATGTCGTTGATGGCGAGGGCGTAGTGCTCGTGCAGGGAGAGGTGCAGGGCGAGTGCTTTTCCGCTGGGTGGGGGGAGGGGCGTTAGTGTGGTGTGGGGGGTTGGGAGGAGGGAGGGACGGGGCGCGACGCACATGCCTTGGGCGGCGCCGGTGACGATGACGGTGCGGGGTTTGCTGGCTGTGGGTGGAGTTTGGGCTTGGTTTTGGTTGTCTTGTGGGCGCGGACTGGTGCTGCTGCTGCTGCTGCTTGAGGCGCGGGCCCAGTGTGTCGAGGCTGGGGAGAGGCGGCGGAGGGGGAGGGGGAGCCTCAGGCGGCGGAGGGTCATGCGGGGGGCCATTGGGACTCAATTGACGGGGAGAGAAATGGAAAAGACGTTTGACTAGATAGTAGAAGTAGAGCAGAGAGCAGAGACGGAGAATGAGAGAGCGGAGCAGGTATATATGCGCCGTACGAGCCTACCTGCTGCGTACCCCTCTCGGACGATGATGTACCGGGGCCGCGGCGCAGAGGCCTGGGCATGGGGGACGTATAGGAAGATCTACAGTTCGTATCTGGGGGAAAGTCGTCGATGCGGGGAAGCGTTGCGCAGGGCGGCGCGAGTCAGTCGTCGGCGGCGCGTCGCATTTGCTGCCCGAGCGGCGGCGCAACCACCACAAACAACCTACAGCATCATGCAAGCCCGCAACTTGACCCTCACCGAGGAGCTGGAGAAGCTCGAGCAGTCCATCACTCTCACCCTGCAAGGTGCATCATCTATCGCCAATTGCAATTGCGCACCAACACCTCGCTGACGCCCCGCCCGCAGAAATCGACCACAACTTCAGTCGCGCCCACCGCATCGTCACCGGCAGCATCCTCCCCATCGTCGAGCAGTACGCCAAGCACTCCGAGGCCGTGTGGGAGGGCTCCAAGTTCTGGAAGCAGTTCTTCGAGGCCAGCGCCAATGTGTCGCTGTCGGGCTACGAGGAGCCCAACAACAACCCCGACGAGGACGATACGACGCAGCGCTCCGAGACGTTCGACGAGAGCCCGAGCCGCGACGACGACCTCACCACCCGCTCCGGCGCAGACCATCCTACGAGATTCGATGACTCGGACGACGACGACAATGCCGGCCGCCCAGACGACAGCATCCTCTCCTCGCCCTCCATCTCCGCCGCACACGCCCAAAGCACCCCGCGCCAGCCCAGCGCCCGCCCCACTTCGGGCGGCTTCGCAAACTTCGGCTCGCCGTACGAGGCGCTGAAGCGGGAGATGCGCGGCGAGGAAGAAGCAGGCGACACGACGCTCAGCGCCGACGAGGACGACGACCTGCCCGACCACACCACCGCGACAGCCGCCACGGGCATGAGGGGTGAGGAGGAAGAGGGAGAGCCCGCGACGCCCGGCCGCGCCGCCGCCGCCCTCCCCGACATGTCCATGACTCCCGAGTCGAGCCCTTTCGCGCCCGGCAGCGCCTCCACGACGACGCACAACCGCCAGCACGACCCGCTGCTGCACCGCATGCTGGACCGCACGTACCGCATCGCCGCGACGCCGCGCACGGGGCGCAGCGCGCGCATCCAGACGTCGCGCTTCCCTGCGCACAATAACAACAACAACAACAACACCAACAACGCAGCAGCAGGCACGCCCGGCAACGACAACGCGGCGCGCGCTCGCGCCCGCCGCACCCTCGCCGCCCTCGACTCGTCGCCCCTCTCCTCCCCCGGCGCCGAAGCACCCCCCCAGCTGCGCGCAGACATGTTCTCCTCGCCGCTGATGCCGGCGCGGACGCCCGGCCGCCGCACCCCAGCACGCAAGACGCCGCGGCGGGCGCCCCGGCCCGGCGAGTCCGTGCTGCACACGCCCGGGGCGGCCGCAAGCAACAGCAACGCGCACCAGCAAGGCCAGCACCACGGCAGCAGCACCACCACCACTGCCGCCGGCGGCGGCAAGGGCCTAGACTTCACGTCCGCTGCCGCGGGCGCCGGCGTCCCTGACGAGGACCTCGTCACCTGGGATAGTGACGAGGAGGCCACTATGCTCTCGACTGCGCACCACGATGGCTTTGACGACGACGGCTACGACGACTTTGCCGGCGAGATGAGCCCGCCCAAGACGCTGCAGTTCAGCGTCCCGCAGAGCCGGCTGCTGCGCACGCCTGCGAGGGAGGCGAGCCGTCGCATTGTTGAGGATTTGCTGGCGACGGCGGGTGGAGGGGACGACAGCTTGGAGGGTGAGGGTGGTGCTGGGGAGGCGAGTCCTAGTGTCGTGAGGCCGGCGGCGGGGGGGTGGGTGGGTGAGGATGAGAGCTTTTAGGTGGGGCGGGGTGAAGGGGGTGTGTAGGTACGCCTGGGTAGGTAGGTACTTGGCTTGTTAGGGGGCTGTGAATGGTTGATTGATTGGTGAATTGATTTATTTGTTCGTTGATGATTGATGATGGATGAGGCTTCTGCTCAACTCGACTCTACTGTAATCTCGCAACAGCGGCAGCCATGACACACGGCATCTAAAAAAGCAAACACCAACATAACTCGCTCAAATCGTGCAACACAGCAACACCAGAAACGAGACAGCATACGCGTACAACCCGACAGACAAACACACGCCTATAACTTCGCCTTCGCCGGCTCCAGCGTCGGCAGCAACAACTCTCTCAAATCGCCCGCCGCCTCATTAAGATAAAAGCTCATCCTCTCACTCCCCAGCCCCTTACTCACAACATTGAACTGCAGGCTATGCTCATTAATCATGTACGCGATGCCCCAGCCATCATCGACGACCTGGCTCCAGCCATAGCCGTTAAAGTACTCGCTGCTGAGCTGGCTACTGCTGATGAACCACGTGCTGCTGTACGCGAACGCCGGGTCGCGGTACAGCGCGGGCAGGTCCTCGCCGGGCTTGAGGCATTTCTTCAGCCCGAACAGGTGCCGGTCGACGCCGCGGCCGTCGCTCGCGTCGCTGATGTACTTGACGTGCGCGGCGAGGGCTTTGCGGAACAGCTCGCGGCAAGTCTCGGGCGACGCGGCTGGGTCCGCCATTGCGCTGCAAAAGGCCACGCTCTCGTCCGACACGCTGCGGCACGTTTCCGTGCGCCCTTGCTGGAAGCGCCGCGTCGCGGCCGACTCGTACGTCGGTCGGTTTTGCCCGTAGAACTTGTGGTACGCGAGCTGGATGAGCATCTGGACGTAGGCGTCGGGCGAGCACTTGAACTGCTTGATCAGACCCTTGCCGTAGCCCTGGTAGGCCTGCACGCGCAGCTCGTGCGCGCCAATCTGCCCATCAAAGTGCTTTTGCGCGGCGGTGATGTCGGTCTTGAGGTCGGGCGAGAGCTTGAAGTTGAGGGGCAGCGGGTCTGGCAGGTTCGACCGCACCGAGGGGTCGTCGAAGGGCAGCGCGTTGGTGAAGATGAGCATGTTGGCGTGGTCGTTGAGGCGGTGCGTCGGCGTCCCGTCCATCATGCTGTGCTCGCCCATGAAGCCCGACGTGCCGTTCTCGTTGACAATGAACTGCAGCGGCTTGTCGAACCACCGGTTCGAGCCGTCGCCGTGCCAGTAGCTGTGTGCGCGCTCCTCGAGCGTGACGGGGGACGCGTCGTCGAGACAGACGAGGAAGGACGCTGACTCAATGGTCTGAAGGATGCTTTCGTTGGCGGGGTTCGCTGCGATGAGCTTCTCGCGGACCTGCGCATTGTCAGATGCGTTTTCGTCATACCCAACACCTCAACTTACGTCTGCCCACACGTCACGGTTCTGGCTCGTGAAGAGGCCGACCGGCGGCGCCTTCTCTGCCTTTGCATACACCCTCCTGAACTGCTGCTCCAGCTCGCTGGTGTTGAGCTGTCTGCCATCGACCTCGTGCATGACTTTGAAGAACTGGTTCTTGCGCACCACCACAATGTGCTTGTTTTGCGCGGGGTCGTACTTCTTGGGGAAGTCGGCGGGCTTGGCCGGGATACGGCAGCAGTTGAACATGTACTCGTAGCTGCTCATCGCAATGGGCAACTTCTTCATGTACTCGGGCTCGAGTGTCTTGTTATCGACGTCCTTCTTGAACTCGAGCACGGCAGTCGACAGCGCCGCGGCGCGCTTTGCCGGGTCGCGGCGCTTCCTGTCGTCGCGGTGCGAGTAAAAGTACGAGACGTACGGGATGACGGGGTCGCGGTAGCTCAGGTACGCCGCGTCGTTCCACCACTCGTAGATCCAATTCCTCGTGTTGGGATCCTCGCGCCTCGCTACCAATCGCTTTTGCAGCTGCTCGCCCCGGCCGCCTGGCTGCACAAACTCCTCGACGGCCTTCTTTGTGTTCTCAAACTCCTGGCTGTTCAGGAGCGGGTGTACCGACTTGAGGTACCGCTTGGCGGTCTCCTCGAGCGTGGGGACGGGGAGGCGGGGGAGAGAGTCCTCGAAACGAAGCATCTTTCCTTTGCTCAAGTCCTCCTTGTAGCCTGTGGGCGCATAGGGTGTCAACTTCTCTTTCTTCGCATGTGATGATGTGGCCAGAGCTTACCCTCGGGCAGAGTGGACTGTTTCCTGACGGGTGCCATGGGAGCAAACTACAAACTGTCAGCACGCATGCCATCTCGGAAGAGTCGCGACGCAAGTACCTTCGAGAATCTAGTCGCAGGCCTGATGGTGTTGCGGAGAAGAGAAGCAGGAGCGCGGGCAGCTCTCAGTGCATTGAACATGAGGCCTCTTGTGTGCGGGGGAAAGGCTTGGAGGAGGCGGGGTAAAGAGAGCGGGTGGTGGTGATTGTCAGGAGCAGTCTCGACCTTCTTCTATAAACTTCTCGTACGAGACACTCTAACTTCCTCGGTCGGCGGGAACGGGGTGCGGGTGCGCTGGATGACGCTCCCTCGCTCCAGCACCACGCGGCGCGCCTGGACCTCGGCCCAGCGGGAGCTCACGCGTGATTGGCTGCGGCGCGGACGAGAGGCCTGCTGATCGCGCAGGAACGTGGCGGAAGGGCGGGCAGCAGAAGCGGACGCCGCCATGGCTGCTATTCAGGCGACAAACGCGCAAAAGGTCGCTTTCGACCGAGCATGCGGCAGAAGGCTGATGGCACCTGTCCTTCCCCGGGATTTCGCTTTTCGGCACCCCGCATCCTGCAACGGCCCGTGCGCTGGGGATCTGATAAGGTGAAGAAGGCCCAGCTGACTTCCATGCTTCTATGCACCAAAAGCTTACTTTCATGTGCTTAACGAGCACATGCCGAGGGGCAGATGTCTTTATTCTGTAGAGGCAGATGAGTACATGTTAGATATGCTACAACCATGCCTAGTCTTCAATGCCCCCTATGGGTCACTTCATACATAGGCCTAGAGCTTGCACTCGTAACTACATAATTCGATCAGAAAGGGATGTGAATTATGACAATAGGCATTTACTCCTTGGCCGCCTGCACTTTCTTTTTCACCCACTCCTCCAGCGTCGTCGGCTTCCGTCCAATAACCCACTCGAGCACATTCGGGTTGCCGCAAAGGCCGCGGTAGTTGTAGAACAGCAGCATCCTCTGCGCCATATCACGCGTCGTGGGGTGGATATCTCCTCCCCCAAATAGCATCTTGAGCATAGAGTCCACGGCTTCCTCGTACGGCCTCTGCTCAAGCTTGATGTTCTTCCCGATCGCCTCACTCACAGCCCTTACAAACTCAGTGTACGGAATTGGCCCAGTGGAAACGAGCGGGTACTGCGCCAGGTAATGCTTTTCCCGCTGTTCGATGACTGCTGCTTGCGCTTGAGCAAGGTCCGTCAGTGCGATAAAAGAGAACGGGATCGTCGGGTCCCAGTTCGCTCGGTAGATGGGATCATCCTGCGACATCAGCATGGGAACCGGAAACAGGTCCATGAAATGCGTGGGCTGAAGGATGGTCCAGTTCAAGCCGGATTCCATAAGGTATTCTTCGACGTAGCGCTTGCAATCATGGTTCATCATCTTACGAAACTGCGCATTGAGCACCGACAAGTAAATAAAATGCTTGAACGAGCCTTTCTTGGATTCCTCGACGGCGGCGTCGATCATGAAGTAGCCGATTTCGGTCTCGTGGGGGTGAAAGGAAGGACCGATGTGGAGTACGGTGGTGACCCCAGACATGATTCGCCGTGTCTCGTTGACATCTTCAAGGTTGGCACGGATGATTTCGGCATCAGGATACAGTTCTTTGAGACGTTTTTCGGAAGATGAGGAGTTGACGACCAAGCGGAGACGCTTCCACTTCCCGTAGAGCAGAGGAATGAGATGCGAGCATTGCTTGCCGCTCGCACAAGTGAGGAGCAGGAGGTCGTTTATGGTATCGGGCGACATCAGTGGAACGTCGAATGCTTCACAGTGATTTGATGGACGAGGAGAGAGATAAAGAGATACAACCCCATTCACGTTCGGGTGCCGGCCTTTTGAGCAGCGACAGACGTCATGACTGATCTCATCCGTCCCTGGCGTGTCTGCGTCAAAGGGAAAGCGCGAGACGAGCCGCAACTTTAACTCAGCATCTGCGAGGTATCGTAACCTTGACAGGACCTTCTCTCGGTCCTCCGGGGCTCCTGGATAAGCTTCTGCAGCCAAGTCGGGCGTCGGATGGTGGTGACCAGGGCCAACTCCGAGAATCGCGCGGGATTTTAGCGCGCCAAGCCTGAGCTCATCAGCGCTGCTGCGTCGCAAAACCATCAACTTCCCTCGCTCCGGTCTACTAATCCATCCCATCCATCACTTCTTCATTTCCTCGCTTTTCCAGCCAGCTTCATCATAATGTTCGCTGCTCGTCAGGTCTTCGGCGCCGCCCAGAGGAGGGCTTTCTCCGTCTCTGCCAGGCAGGTACGTAATTACCGGCCTCGAGCTGGCCAGCTTTAGCCCGCTTCCGCCCTCTTCCACCGCCCCATCGAGACATTGGCCTTTCTGACAGTGCGTCCTGTAGAACTCCAAGGTCACCGTCCTTGGTGCCGCTGGTGGCATTGGCCAGCCTCTGTCGCTGCTGCTCAAGCTCAACCCCCGCGTTTCCGAGCTTGCCCTCTACGACATCCGCGGCGGTCCCGGTATGTACCTCCTGTAGTCCGCAGAGCCGCATATCATAACCAATGCTGACCGTCAATGCTAGGTGTTGCTGCTGACGTCTCCCACGTCAACACCAAGAGCACCGTACGTAACCCCAATGGCTCAATCGCTGGATAACCGAATAGGCGGCTGATACGCGGAAACAGGTCAAGGGCTATGACCCTACCCCCTCTGGCCTGAGGGACTGCCTTGAGGGCTCTGAGATTGTTCTCATCCCCGCTGGTGTTCCCCGCAAGCCCGGCATGACCCGTGATGGTGAGTATTTGCCGGCTTTCCTGTGATTACCGGGTGCTAATTCCGTACAGACCTGTTCAACACCAACGCCTCCATCGTCCGTGACCTTGCCAAGGCCACCGCCGACGCTGCGCCCAACGCCAACATCCTGATCATCTCCAACCCCGTAAGTGTTGATGAATAAGTTCAAAATTTCCGAGCTGACTGGCCTAGGTCAACTCGACCGTCCCCATCACCGCCGAGGTCTTCAAGTCCAAGGGTGTCTACAACCCCCGCCGTCTGTTCGGTGTCACCACCCTCGACGTTGTCCGTGCCTCCCGCTTCATCTCCCAGCTGAAGGGCTCCGACCCGGCCAACGAGAACATCACCGTCATCGGTGGTCACTCTGGCGCTACCATTGTTCCCCTCCTCTCCCAGGCCGGCCACAAGCTCGAGGGCGAGGAGCTCAAGGAGTATGTCCGCCGCGTCCAGTTCGGTGGTGACGAGGTCGTCCAGGCCAAGGGCGGTGCTGGCTCCGCCACCCTCTCCATGGCCATGGCCGGTGCTCGCTTCGCCGAGTCGCTGCTCAAGGCCGCCCAGGGCGAGAAGGGCGTCATCGAGCCCACCTTCGTCGACTCTCCTCTGTACAAGGACCAGGGCTGCGACTTCTTCGCCTCCAACGTCGAGCTCGGCCCCAACGGTGTTGAGAAGATCCACCCCATCGGCAACGTTACCGACTACGAGCAGGGTCTCATCGACGTCTGCGTCCAGGACCTGGCCAAGAACATCCAGAAG
This sequence comes from Aplosporella prunicola CBS 121167, assembly GCF_010093885.1. NCBI lineage: Eukaryota > Fungi > Ascomycota > Dothideomycetes > Botryosphaeriales > Aplosporellaceae > Aplosporella > Aplosporella prunicola. The sequence goes on from NW_022983566.1 coordinate 64,217, forward strand.
GGTGTCAAGTTCGCCAAGGAGAACCCTTAAGCGTGTCATGACCTAGCAGACATGGGTTCAGTGTGATGTGATACGGAAAAGCTGTGAAGGCTGGATTGGTTAGAAAAGACTTAAAACCTATCTATGAAAGTGGAAAAGAGGGCGTGTGCTGCGCGAGTATTTCAAACTGTTGATGTTTGCCGCTGTGCCGTTTCTCTTTTTCTCTTTGTTTCTCGGAAATACCAAAGATTTCTTGCTCTGTAGATTCCAGTCCCTGCGCCGTCCATACTGTGTATCCAGTCAGTTGATTTTGGTCTTGGCTTGGTTGTGCGGGTTCCTGCTTGTGTGACATGGCCGGCGTGCCGCGTGGACTCGACCACAGGTGCTGACACATAGTTAACCTAAAGTTACGGCGCGGCATGTCTGGCTGGCTGGCTATAACCAAAACGCCAGGTTAAGTATAACAGCAGCTAGATGGTCGAGCTGCAATTGCTCACTCTAGTCTAGTCCACAGTTTGTTTACTTGTAGTCCGCTAGGCCCCGTCCCAGAATTCCGACAATTTCCTGTGCTCCGTGAAGGGTCACTCGGACTCTTTCAGGGCTGCCTACCCTAGAAACGCCTATTACGAGGAATCAGCGGCTCGGATCAGGACGTCGTTTGTGTGTATAGGTAGGAAGGACGTTCGGATGCGATTTGCTTGGTCTTGACTGGGCTGGGTTTGGCAGTGATGGTGGATGGATGGATGATCAGTCTGGCTGGGGTCTCGCTAGCGCGGCTGGTCGGTCGTCGGTAGGGTGGAGTATGTCGGAGCTGTTTAGCTCTGTTACATTATGATATCAGAGCTATTTGGGGCTGCTTGAAGAGGAGGTAGTAGGTTTAAAGACTTACGCTAGCTGCCGGTTAGGGGCTTCGTTTAGTATCAGGGTCTATAGGTAATAGTATATGTCTTAGTAAGGTACGTGTCTGTGGGTTTTGGTTGGTGGAGAATGGAGGCTAGATGTTGGGAACGGCTAAGTATAGGTATGGAGTGAGGACGGCAGGGGGTGTGAAGGCTGGCAGACTGGAGGATGTACCATACAAGCTCTGTTAATTCCCTCCTTCAACCGTTTGAGAGACTGTGGACTGGGCGGTTATGACCGCACTTGGCAGGACGGTATAACGTATAGGTGGTCACTGTTGCAGTGGTAGGGAAGAGTTCGTGATGGAGAGACTAAGCTTGCTAGAATTAACTATGGACGGAAGCTATCTTAGGGGTAGGGGGTGAGTGAGTGATGCCGGGAGAATAAAAATGGAAGGCAAAATGAGAAATAATGAAAGTAAAATCAGGAAAGGAAGTGGTTGTGCGGTTTGGAGTAGTTTCTCAATAGGAACAGAGGCCGTTATTCGTGTGTCGAGATCTGTGAAGAGACATACTGGTAAGGAACCCAAGAGAAAAAGCAAAGGACATGAATAACAGGTAGAGTAACCCTAAAGTACACTGAGCTACGACACCTTGTTATCAATGTTGCCATGTATCAGCCTGTTATCGTCTCCTTCAACCGGCGCATCTGTGTAACTGTTGGATACAGACTGGCTCGAACGGACATTTCCCAGCTCAGATCTGTTGCGATTGCCCTTTATCCCACACCCATTGAAGGTGTTGGAAATGCCACTCCCTGTAGGATTTGACACCGGAGAAGCTTTACTCGCGGATCCGTTTTGGCGACTGTCTTGAGTTCCTTGGACCAGGTTTGTCTCTCGAGAATTGTGGGGGACTAAGCTCTCGCCTGCTTTCTCGATGAGCGCTTGGGAAGGGCTTTCCTGTGAAGTATACTCGCTGGACGAGATTCGTTTGGTCTGAATGCGTCAAGGGTTAGCTTACTATCTATGGCGTGGTTGTTCGTGCTTCTCTAACCTCAGAATGGTTTTTAGAGCTCATTTTTGTTTGCAAGTAGAGACTCAGATTACTTTTGGCAATCTCGAGGCTCCCAAACTTTTTTAGTATCTGATCCTCTGCTTTTATTGCCTTAATGGCTGTCCAGAATCGTACGAGGGATGTCTTTTCCAAACGATCGTGGTTCTTTTCAAGAGTGCGACGCAGGTCTGTAACGTTCTTTTGTACACTTAATATGTAATCCTGAAACTCTTCTTCACGTGGAAGCTCAACGCTTTGGATCGTTTTTATGGTCGAAAGCAAAATAGACAAGTCTTTATCTTGCTGTTTGATGCGATCTGGTGCGTCTCGTAGCTCGGTCCGGATGGTGTTGATTTGTAAAATGATGTTCAGAATGTAGGATGATATTTGCGATGCGCTGGCAATGACACCTATTGCTTCAACTCCGGACATTATGCTGGCTTCGTGGGCGGGCTGGGAATATAAGCTCTGGCGTCCGTGGCTTTCAGTCCGCACATCACCCCGGAGCTTGTGACCAGAAGTAGGGCTTTCTCCGAGATGCTTCGTTTAACTCAGGATAACCATGGAAGAAACTGCGGCGCAGCAGTAATCAGAATAGAGTTTTTAGGGTGAAGGAGATTTCCGGCTTACGACCGGTGAATAGTTATGTTGTGTGACGTTGCACAAGACGTTGTGCGACGACCACGTGGTTCGACAACACAGGAAGAAAAGAAGGCTGATGTTTGCCGCATGTCTGCCTTGTTAGCCTTCTTTGCCTCATAAAATCTTTAGATAAGGGTAGCGGAACCTTCTTTTGTCGAATTAAGTGTCCAGAAGGTAGAGGTTGTCAGTGACCATTGTTAAATGTAAATTTGAACTAGCCTCCAGCTGAGGTCTTCACTATAGGAATAATAGACCGATATCTCACAAACTGTACCTCTCATACCTCTCAGGCTGGAGCTGAGGAGGCTGAGCTGAGGAGGCTGAGCTAGGCTGACTGTCTATATGCCTCGTGCGGGGTACATAAAGAATCAACGCCACTGTACGAAGTTTCGGTTTGGCGTGTGACAACACTTCCTAGCGAGTTGCAGAGCGTAGCACCCTTTTCCTCCCGAACGCCCTCTGCACTGGCAATTTCCACATCTTTCCGGATCAAACTGGCTACCACTTACAGAGCTAGACCCATGACACAAGAACACGTTGCCATGCAACGCTCAACACCAACAAATGATTTTGATGGAAGCGGTATCGACGGAGACAATAATATCCAGCAGCAAGGCAACCATGATAATGCAACCAACAGCCAGAGTGCCAACAACCACCAAAGTGCCGATAACAGAAATTCCACTACTCAGAACCTGTTCAATTGTGGACCGATTAGACACAACCCTAGATGGTTCTTTTTGGTTGCCCTAATCGGCATTTTCGTAATCATCGCGATAGCCCTGGGCGTCACTCTACCTCGGGTTTTCAAGAATGACGATGCCGATGCACCATCAGCGTGAGTTAGCATTCGTCAACACAAGAGGTACCACCGTTGACTTTATCTTCACAGGACGAGTTCTTCCTCAGACCGTCAGTCTTCCCTCGCACAACCCACGCCTTCCAAGAATGAGAACTCCTTTTCAACAACGAATCCGTTCCCCTCTTCGACGAGCTCTACCACGCTGAGCACTACAACCAAACCTCCTACAGCAACCGCTTCAGGTAACGAGGAGCCTCGTACTTTCACTATTACGTCGTTTAATGGCGGACCTGACTTGATGACTGTTACAATAACCGACTTCACTGCTTCATCGTCGATGCTTTGCACCTGGCACTGCCCTGGACATTCGTGCACAGCACTCGAGGACTGCTCTGGTCCATTTATGTGTGATTTTAGCGCATCACGGCATACTTGTGGGTTTTCGTATGTTCTCAGGGAGCCTATATCCCAGAACATATGACAACATCAAGATCATTGCCTTATTGATCGCTCAAGAGATTTCTCTGGCAGCACTGTATGTCCTCACATATTCTCTTTTTCGTTCTTGTTTTATAACCACAGATTTGGTTGCTCTTTACACTCGCACTCATACCCCATGTCTTCTGATTGTAAGAACAAATTCCATGTTAAGCTGTAGAAAGTTTAGTCGAAAGAAAGGATGCTTAGACAATAGACCCACGGAGCCTCAGGGTCAGTCATGTATAGCGATTAGCGTTCATGGTTTTATACATCCTCCTACCAATGTTATCTCCAGAGTAGTAGCTTCCTGTAATGACATTTAGCCGATTGTTATCTCTTAAGCCCCTAATAGCAAACACGCCTACGATCTACCCCCCCCACCATCCCAACAACTTCACTCAAAATATTCGCCTCCAAAACAGCAGCGACAACACCATACGTAAGCAGATGTATAACGAAAACATCGCAGGATGATACGCACCGTATAGCTAGCGCATAATCGTAGCGCGCATACTACTGTAAGTCTGTACCTAACCTAAAGTAGTAAACGCGTAAACGAAGCCCCGGCTCTATAGTATAGGTGTACTAGTAGAGATAGGGAGATTAACGTAACTCCTATATATAAATAAATTCGTAGCGGAGAGATAAGTAGTATTTTTACTCTATAAAAACCTACCCTCTATATACCTAAAAAGCCAGCCCTACCCACCACCCTAGCCCTCAAAGCAGCAGTAGTAAATTCTCAGTACGTATTCAAATATATAACGATCCTATATAAGAGACATACATATACGCTTTTATATATAAATAATAACTACTACATCTCGCTAGGGCCAATCTAGTATAACTAACGATTTAGCACGCAGCCCTATAGAGAGACATTAACCATTGTAAGAACTAAAACCAACCAGATTGTAGAGGCATCTCCGTATACTTTTTCTATTGTGAACTGTGCTGTGCAGCGTATGCATGTTTTTTGAAAGTAAAAGGAAAGAGAGGAAAAGCAAAGAAAGAGAGAAACGAAACGTCACTTTATAGGTAAATCTGCCTACACCTCCTCGATCAGATCACAATTAATCTGGGGCCTAGAAGCCGAGAAAAGGAAATCGTGCAAGAGGTACACCATCGCTATTTTCACCGCAGCAGAGAGTTGCACTGCCATCCACAAACCTAGACTCCAATCTATACATACACACGGAGCAAAACCCCTCCATCCCACAAACATCTAAACCGGCCAACTCCAACGCCAACGCCAACGCCAATATAAACAAGAACCCCCCAACCAAGCAAGCAACCCAACGCCCTCTCATCTACCGCCTAACGCCTACCTCCCTAAAAGCCCACCCTCCCCATCCCCTCCTCTTTCCCTCTCCCTTTCCCTCCCCCCACCAAAACACCTCCGTTCCGCCCACCCCGCCACATTAGCACAAACGCGCCTCTCAAGCACGCTCTCCCACCACCCCGCCACGCACCACACCACAGGCGCCAGCACCGCCACCCCACCCGCAATCCCCAGCAGCCACATCGCGCGGGCCGCGTCATCCGCGCTGCCAGTCCCAAGCCACCACGACAACGCCGACGCGTCTTTGCTCGCGCCCTCAAAGCCTAGCATCCGCCACAACTGCACCGTAACCCCGTACCCGAGCGTGTGCATCAGCGGCCCGTGCAGAATGTACAGCGCGAAGCTGCGACGGGCTGCCGCGCGTGCGAATCGCGTTACAAACGGCCTCTGCAGCTCTGGACATCGTCCGAGCGCGGCAACTAGTCCTATGGCGCCGAGGCCATGCAGTGCACGCTTAGGATCCGAGACGCAGGCAGGGACGAGCGTGCGCGCGAGGAGCTTGTAGCCCGGCGTCTGCGCGATACGAAGGTTTGGCGCGCTGAGGAGGTAGAGGGACGGGAGGAGGATGAGGGTAGTTGTTACGGCTGTAGCGGAGCGGGAGGGGGTAGAGCCGGAACTGGGGCTGGGGGGTGGGAGAGCGAGGTCGAGCTCTGCGAGGAGGGCGCCGGCAATGAAGAGGGTGCATTCCCAGCGGTCGAACGAGAGGCAGAGGATCCCAACCGTGAAGGTGAGAGGGACGCGGACCGCGGGCCGGAAGCGGGATAGCGCGAGCAGCGTGATGGCCACGACGAGAGTGGCGCGCATCTCAAATGGGAGGGTCCAGAGATGCGGGTCATAGAGGTCGTAGTACGGCAAGACGAACCCCTTGTTGACATACGTCCAGATATTACCGAGAGCCGCCGTAGACGCCGCCCAACGCCAGAACTCGGCGCGGAAATGGGGCATGCGAGGGGGATGCATATCCGCGTAGTTGAAGTAGCGGGGATCACGCAGTATGCGGCGGGGCGGCTCCCAAAACCCGACCTGCAGGGACAGCATGGCGAGAAAGCTAGATGCGATAGCCGGGAGGTACAGGCGCATGCCTTTGCGGAAAACGCTGCGGGCCAGTTGCGCGCACAAGTCGCCCCGCTCCGCGCGCCGCGCCCGCAGCTGCTTCAGCGGCTTGATGGCCATGACATAACCCCCGATGACGAAAAACAGCGGCACCATGGCGTGGCCAGCATAGAGGAGGCGCAAAAACGGCAGCTGCACAAGGCGCATGTTGGCGGGGCCTTCTCCGTAGCCATATTCCACGAAGTTGGAGTAGGCCCAAATGGTGTGGAAGGAGAAGACGATAAGGGCCGCAAAGCCGCGGAGCCCGTCCAGGTAGGCCGTTGGGCGGTGCGCTTGAGAGGGCTTTTCAGACTGCGGCGATATCATGGCTTCCGTTTGGGCCGAAGAGCTTCCCTAGAAGCAGGATGTAAACACAATGACGCGCGCTTTATCGGAACGGAATGGGGACGCAATTCTGGAAACACTCGCGGCTCATGACTGGAAGAGGGGAAGTCCTTTGTAGGGATGGGAAACAAGCTAGGGACGAGGAATGCTTAAAGAGGCTGAAGAAAAGGGCGGATGAGACAGAAACCGGAGAATACGAGCTCGTGTCCTTGGTCAGCGGGCGGGCATTGCGTCTGTAAATAGTTGTCAGAGATAGATGCGGGTGGAGAGAGATGGCACGAGAGAGAGCGAGGAGTGCGAGCGCGGGAAGGTGTTGTTGATGCGAAAACTCCCAGCCAGGGCAGGAAAGCACATTGTTGGCTGCAGCAGCCAGCACCAAGTGGGACCATAAGAGTAGTGCGCACCGCCACCCGCGCCACACCTCGCGCGCAATCATTGTCGGCATTCCCGAGTCGCCAAAAAAATAAACATTGCATAAGTGTATACTGTCTGCACCCGTATCACAATGCCACAATGCAACGCAACAGTCCGGATACAAAAAACAGGCGAATCGAAAAAACCCAGCCAAAAAACCCTATCTTATGCAGACGCCATGCCCAAGCCCCATTACCGACCCCATGCTCCGGTCCCGTTATCGCAATTTGAGGCCTAAGATATCGTTGCGCTCTCTTTTATTCCTCGAAACGCCAACGCTATGCGGTAACACTCCGTTTAGTGATGACCGTTGCCATTGCTGCTACCGTAGTCGCTGCCAGCGTCGCTCCCAATGTCACTCCAGCTGCTAGGCGTGTGCACACCAGCCGAAATCTCAGAGTAGCCCGTCTCGCTGAAAGCAGCCTCAGAGCGGGCATCCTCGTGGGCAGCATAGTCCTCCGCACCACTGCCGACAACAGAGCCTACATTCGAGAAACCATCGTCGGTCGGAGTCAAGGTGCCTGTGCTTTGGACGAGGGAGTCCGAGTCCGAGTCCGAGTCAGCGTCGGAGATGAAGTCGGAGGGCTGAGCGGAAGAGGTCATAGGAGCGGCGGCGGCGGGTTCAGAAGCATCCGAGGCAAAGGAGTGGAAAGAGGCGGTAGATTCTGGCTCGGTCGCATGCTCGGAGGCAGCTCCGGCCGGGGCCGCTGCCTGCTGGAAGGGAGGCGCGAAAGGCTCGGTGAGGTCGATGAGGTGAGACTGTTCCAGGGGCGAGGCGGAGCCTTCTAGGGTGACGGAGCTCTTCCGAGACGGGTCGGTGGTGTCAAAAGTGCTGGGAACGGAGGCTTCTTCGGCATCGTCGTCGACATGGCTGCCGTCCACGCTAGCGTCCTCTGTGCCAACGAGGTCGCGGTCGAACAGAACCTGAGCCTCATCGCCGAAGGGGTTTGCGTAGGTCGAGCCTTCAAAGAAACCGCGAGCACCGGTGCCACGTTGTTTCATGCCTTGAAAAGCACCGCTGTCGGTTGCCGTCGTAGTAGCCTTCTCCGTAACAGTGGAGTCCGTCTGCCGAAGCGTGCCGTCATTGTGAACAAAGTCATCGAAGCTCAAGCCCCTTTGGTGTGTCTTCTTTTCGCTCGGCTCATCGGAGCCAGCTCTTGAAAGCTCATCGAGGTCGACCGCGACGCCCTCCTCTCTCGCCTTCTTCACGAGTTCGTTGCGGGCCTTCCGCCTACGCAGCTCCTCCGGGTCGCCACCTTGCTGGCTGGATGCGGAGCGAGGACGCCGGTTGTTGTTCTCGCCGATGTGATGCAGGGCGTGAGCGATCTTGCGGCGTCGCTGGTCAACCCATTGGCGGACCTGTGGGTTCTCGTAAATGGCGATGCCGGCGGCGACGATCACGGACGCGGCGATGATGACGCCTGGGAGTGGGGTGATTAGTTAGTGTCGGAGCCTAGAAAACGGGAGTCGTATATTCGACGCAGGATAAACGCTGCACGAAGGCCCTGCGACCCTGACCTGCAGCGTTCCCCGAACAGATGCGTCAGGACAGCCGCAGCTGCCCAGCCGACGGTGGCGAGAGAGTGGCGTACCTTTTGCTACGGGAGCCACCATGCTTATTGAATCGTATGACGACGTGCGACACGGCACAAAGCAGATGAGGGTGTGAGGATGGCTTGGAGAAAGAGGAAGCGGAGGAAGAAAGAGAACAAATATGGAGAAAGTCGCAGCCTGACGGCAAGCGTGGTGAGGTGTGCAAGTGATCCAAGGTCGAGAGCAACAGCTTATCCGGCGGTCCCAGCTCGTGCCGCAACCGGGGCTTTGCTGTGGCTTAGCCCCGAATGGCCTGCTGCGGGGAACATCCGGAGCACGCTAGCCTCTTGGGGAAATGCTGAGAGCATCCTTTGTGAAGTCAACCATGTCCTCCGTACATTCAATCCCGGATACAACCGGCCAGCTGGTCGGCACCTTCATACCCTTAATAACAAGGCATTCATCGGTATGCGCGACTAGAGTTCACCTAGCCAGTCACATACCTTTACCGTTAAAGCGAGCGAGGCGTTTCGAACAGTCAGCGCTAATCTTAACAGTCGAAAGCTGCTGGGCAGCGAACCGTTTTAACCAGTCTGGACTGTTCGATACGTCCATGGAACTGGATGTACATTCAACCACCAATAAGCCTTGGCGATAAGTGTGCGAAATACAAAGTCCCCAAAACTTCGCCTCTACATGAAGCTTCTAAGCGCCCAAATGGCCTGATCTTGCACTCGCTTGCCGCCCCCTGAACAGGTTATCGGTGATCCGGACTTAAATGTAGGCACTATGCACGGAGGTGGCAACTAAATAGTGTAGTGCACGTCCATCATGTGACGTCAACACGTGCTATCTCAGAGCCGCATGCTCATCCACTCTTCAGGAAGCAACCACGACCTTTTGACATTACACATTTTCAGTCACAAGTGGAACATGCATCTATCAAGCTTAGTTTACAAGAGATATTGAAGTTTGGTACTAATTTTGAAATAACCAGTCGGTTTGTCAAGATCCGAAGGATATATTACTTCACGATACACTCACTGATTTATCTGTGTATAACTACTGTGTGTACGATCTAAGTTACATGTCTTGCGCATATGTATGCGCTCTATCCAGTTCGGTATGGATGTTGTCAGTCTGGAACACGTGATTGTGGATTTTTTATTTTTTCTCGGTTTGTCACCACCCTTTTTCACACCCTCACTCCGCCACTCTGCACACAACTCTGGCGACTCTTAGTCTTCTCTGGCACCTCTCACTTCTTCCCTATTAAGAATATATTACACTGGTGAATCTGCAATGTCACAAGTCTCCGTTGAGTTTTTGTATATTTTATTTTTCTTATTTTTATCTTTTTTTGGTGAACTTGCAATGTCGCGAGACTCGCTTGAGCTTTTTTATATTTTCTTTTTCCTGTTTTTATCTTTTCATTATTTTTTTATGTGGTTGCGGGGGTAAATCGGTTTCAATTTAGAGTATATTTTGGTTCTGTGGGCATATTGGATTTGCCGGATTCAACAATACGAAGCACAGCAGAAAACGCCAGCAAGCTTGATTCGCAGGTACAGTTCCTAAAGGTGTTTGAGGGTATGTGGAAGTTTGTTGAATTAACGGGGGCAAGTGGCTGTGATCGCGAGATCAAGCGGCCATCTCTAGACCGTGAGAAGGAACGTGGAGTATTTCGAAAGTCGTATCACGCGCTGTGTATGTCATGCCAATCATGATGTGTACCTATCACCTAGGAAACAGTAAATCCTTATAAATTAAATCATGACCTAGGTACGACTACTATCCCAACTCCAACCTTCTACGAACCATCAATACAGACAAACGCCTCAAAACCAGCCTAATAAAGCCCATATCCCCACTTTACAGTCTTCCCCCTGAAACCATACTCAAACGGCATCCTCACTCCGCAGCAACCCGGCGCCTATCTCACCTCCTTCATTCCCCCTCACCCACACCTCCTGCGCCACACGCTCCATTTCAACCGGCCCCGGCGCCCGGTACAGCATCTCTCTTGTCTCTTCATCCAGCCCCATTCCTTCTAGCCCACTGCTTAGCAACGGCATCGCTGACGTCTTCCACGCTGCTATGCCTGCGCGCCTGGTTTCGTTCACTGTTAACATCACGAACAGCACTGCGAGCACCCATAGTGTGCCTGGCAGCGCCATCCACGCCCAGCGTACCTGGATCTGCGGCGTGTCGACCTGAGAAGTACCATATGCGTGCGCTTCGCCCGCGCTGGCGTTGTAGTTGATTTCCCAGTTGCGTGTGTTGACACTGCCGCTAATCTCTCGGATTCTGCGCGTTAAGCTGATGGCGAGGCGGGCAAAGAGCGTGGATAAAGGTACTCTTCGAAATGGTAGTATTAAGTTGTTTTCCTTGGCATGTGAGAGGAGTTCTAGGCAGCCAGTTGCATCATTAAGAAAAGTAGTGACACTACCGTTGAAAAAAAAAGATTCTGTGAACCAACTGAATAGAAGAGAGGCAGTCCCAATGTCGATATTGAAGTCCGATGCGGGGGTATTGTTGCGGGTGGGGCTATGGAAGGTTATAGCGCCGTCGATATGGTCCATTTGCCATGAGTCTAAGATGGCCCCTTGCCATGAGTCTAAGATGCGCTCATCGAGAATGCTGTTCCGGATGCTGCTCTGGTATTCCTGAATGCACCAGAACAGTGAACACTGACTGGCAGATATTTCGGTGACTGAAGCTCCGTCGAGAAGCTGTATTGCTGTCAAGCTAAACTGGGCTGTGGAAGGATTATTCTCATCAACAGACAGTGCTATGGCACCTTCGTCAGAAGTTCCCACATCAGTATACTGTAGTGGCTTCATTTCAGTCAGAGAAGAAGTGCAAATATTGAAGTTCTGACATGACACCGTACAGTTTGTTAGGAGCTTTTCTGATATATCCACGCATCGGTGACATATCGCCAGCGATTGAAAAACGTGGAAGTCGCAGTTCCCCGTGGGACACGTCGCATTGACAGAAAGCTTGTCTTTATCATCATCGCTTTCCATGAATATCGCATTGTAAATAGTGTTGGTAAGCCCGAAGCTGAGCTGAGCTTCCCTGTCGGCAAAGTTTTGCGCCCGCGCAATCGTAACTTGCTGGTCCACAGGAACAGAACGGATTTCCACGGCAATCGTTTGCTGCACCAAGGGGCCAATAGCAACGGAGCAAAGCACGACAATTGCCCCAAGGACTGCAGGCTGCCTATCTCGACCAGTCGCGTCAGCAATAAGTACTATAAGACAAGCATTATCTTACTCACCTCAGTCTGCTCTTCCACAGCAACGATGCTGAGCCCGAAAAGCCTCGGCTCGCGTTGTCGTAAACAGCCATATCCGACAGGCGGTTCGTCTTTCCCACAAAATGGAGCCACTTGGCCTGGCCCAGACACGCAGCGACGGCACTCAACATCAGAGCTTTCCCCGTTAGTCCCAACCACGAGACTATTGAGTTGATCGTCATGCCGTACGGCCAGCTGGGCAAGGTGTGCTTATCGTATGTCCAGAGTATGGCGACTATGCCGAGAAAGGCGGCAAGGCTGCCGATGCAGGCGAGAATTTCCGCAAACCAGAACTTGTTCAGCACGCGCTGTGCTCAGGCTCTGAACTTGTCGATCTAGTATCGTGCTCCAGGGGTTCTTGCGAGCTCTCGCCCAGGTTATTGAGCTCGTGGTAGAAACCAGAGACCGGGCTATACAGTGTTCCGGTCGATGAAACCCCGCTCCGTGTTATGGTGTATGGGTCGTGGCCACTGTCTGAGCGAGAGCTTTCGGCGTCGTGGAATAATGAAGTCCTCGAAGCTGGCCTTGAGACAATGAGCCGGGCGTGGGCACAGTCGTCGCGGCTGCGAGCGGCCCAGTCGGCCCCTGAATCGCTACTCATTGTGTGTTCAACTGCCATTGAAGTACTTCTGAGGTGGACTGATGCTGTAAGCACAGAGAAGCGGGCACTGGTGAAGTATGCGAGAAGAATTACTGGTAATGTAGAGAAGTTTCATGGGAGCTGAGGTTGAGAGGACCTTAGTGTCTGTGTGGTTATACAGCAGAGATGGCTTGTCATGAGAGAAAACCATTGGCTCGACTCTCCTGTGCTACCAACACGATAATGGCGTGGTTTCTTGCATGTTGCTGCCTATCGATATTATTAGTATATCTATAATATGGTTACTTGAAGGTAACATCATTGTCTGCCTTGCAGCAGGCTTGGAGTGAGCACTGCTTTTTTCCATACCGGTTGACATTTACTGTTATCTATTAGCTTTAGCTATATAGTGACAGACGTAAAACGTACCTCCTCCAAGGATATACATCGTTCCGTCTATTCATCTATCATCTCTACACATCATCATATATACACCACAAATGAGCATTACCTCCACCACCAACAACCCCCTACATAACAGACGCCCGCGAAAACTCTCCTTTCGCTCTTATCCTCGGCCCAAAGACAAAAAACAAATACGGAATCGGCAAGAGCGCGATAGCCACGAACCCAAAAATACTGACTCCCCAATCGACACCCACAGCACGCAACAACGGGGTAATAAACAAGGGAAAAGCGCCCGCCAACGCCGAGCGCAAAAACGTATTCGCCGCAACAGCCGACGCCGCATTCGCCTGAAACGTATCAATGAGATAATTCAGCGCAGCCTGAAAAATGGTAAAAAAGCCGACGCCGACGCAAACGGCGCCGATATTGGGCGCGATCCAGTGGATATCTGGGCGAGCGGTCCAGGCGAAGATGAACAGCCCTCCGGCAAAGAACAGCGAGCCACCCATCATGGGCGGCAGACGCGCTTCCGGCACCGGCCGCCGGTTGTTCGCGATGAAGCGCTTGGTGTAGTATTTCTGGTTGACGATATTTGCGACGGCGCCGAAGCAGACGCCGATTAGGATGGCGAGGAAGGGGAGTGCGCCTACGACGCGGTTCCAGCCGCGGTCCTGCTCGAAGACGACGGGGAAGGCGGCGAGCTGCGCGTACAGGATGCCGTAGACGAAGGAGGCGTACAGCGCCATGAGGAAGCAGATTGGCGTCGTTAGGAGCTGGAATGGCCGCACCAGGTATTTGCGCGAGAGCTCCCGCATGCTGACGTCCCATTCTTCGTGTTTGGCGTGGAGGGCCCAGTTGCCGGTTTCGTGTCGTAGACGCCGTGCCTTGTAGACTAGCAGCACAGGCTGGTAAGACTCGTCGAGCAGGATCACGTCAAGCGTCAGTATGAACATCATAAGTATGCCCGTAACATACTGAGTCCATCGCCAGCCCAAGTAGCTCTGCACTATTGCTCCACCGATGATAGGTCCCAGCGTTGGGCCGCCAACCACCGCCATGGCGTAGCCCACGATGGCCGCGCCACGCTGTTCTGCACTCCAGATATCACCGAGCACACCACCTGGAATTCGGTGATCAGCTAGCTGCGCTTGCTAAAACAGCGGGTCGCAGTAGATGGCTCCCCGCGCGCAGTGCCTTCGAAGTAAGAGGGACCATCCACTCTGCGACTAACTTTTGGAAACACAGGGGAACTACATACCGGTATTGGTAATCGGAGCACTTGCAAAGAACCCCGCAAAGAAGCGCGTGATCATGACCGTCTGCACGTCTTTCGCCGTGGCCGATCCAAAAGTAAACATAGCTGCGACGAAATAGGGCGCCAGCACCGCCGGTTTACGCCCATACACCTCGCTGAGCGGCGCCCAAATCAAAGGGCCCAGGCCAAAGCCGAACAACAGCAAAGCCACCCCCAGAGTGCTTACTTCAGTCCCTATACCAAAGTGCTCTGCGATCTGTTCGACGGCAGGCGAGTACACACTGGACGAGAACGTGGCGCCCATGGTCGTGAAGCCATAGAGCAAGGTCGTAATGACCTTTTTGCGGAAAGGCCAGTTCATGGGGTTGTAGGGATCGTCCTTGCCGTCAAACTCGACGAGCGCGTCGGGAGCCGTTTTTACGTGGGAGAGTGGATGTGAAAAGGCGGGGACGGGGCGGCGCGAGCGGACGGTCGAGAGGGCGGACTGCGCGCGCGATTGCGTACGTGAGACTACTGATTGCCGTGAGGGTACTTGGTGTACTGTGTCTGTCTTTTCCAGCTCGGCCGACACGCCGGGAATCTGGTGGTGGGAAACATTGTTGCTGGAGGAGGACGAGGTCAGGTAATCCTCGGTGGCGGACGAGGAAGGCGAGTCGTGGTGTTGGCGGGGGAAGGAGGGGTCGCCAGCTTCTTCTAGGTCGTGGCCTGCGAGGGCGGGATCAGCCATGGCTAGGGTTGTTGGAGAGGGCTGGAGCAACCTCAGGGGAGGGCGATTGTTTTGTCACCATGGCGGGAGTGGGCCGAATGGCAGTATTGTATGAGTACTGTGGGTAATCCATAGAGGCGGATGCGAACTCGGCGACTCGGGTTGTCGGTGCAGCGAGAATGACGTTGCTAAGGCCCTTTGCCCATGAAACTGCCGAGCGCGTGCCGTCGCAACCGAGCGCGCGGGCCGGAAATAATGCGGGAATATGTACGTGGTAGGTTGTAGGGTCGAGGGTTGGTTCCAACGGGCGGCTGTATTCACGATGGATGAAGTCAATGTTGTTTTCGGGTGCCCGCCGTTAGAAAGTACACCCTCGTGGGCGCCAGCTGACCGCATTCGAGCACGACAGCGCAGATCTCGATCCGCGCCGGACGCCGCCGCATGGCAACCAAGCTGCTGACGGTGTGTGGGTGTTTTGTTTTCTGCATGCCGAGAGGCAATGGTGCATTCCGGCGGTACTTTTTTGAATTTGCGGGGACCCCGCCTTGTGGCGTTTGAACGCCTCGTTCCCTCAAACGCCAGACCAGTGATGCGGTTGTGCCGCAAACTACCGACGCCCCGAGGTCGATCTCGTGGGCCTCGGCTCGTCCCTAGCTCTTCACCGCGATATATCATCAGACATCACCAACTCCGCTCCCGCCTCCGCACTCCACCTCCCCACAACCCATCGATACCCTTCGTGCCAGAGCGTCAACATGGCCACCGAGCGTCTGAATTCGATCCTCTCCCACATCAGCCCGGCCAAGAATGGCCTCGCTGCGATGTGAGTATGCGGCTCTAGCTTGCTTCCCCGCAACGAGCTAACCGAGCCAAAGCACCCAGAAGAACCCGGATGACATCGTCATCACGCTGGCTATCCGCACGCCGCTCACCAAGGCCAAGAAGGGCGGATTCAAGGACACTCCGCTCGATGGCCTCGTCTTCAAATTGCTGCAGCAGGTCATCAACAAGTCGAAGCTGGACCCCCAACTTGTCGAGGACATATGCTTAGGCAATGTGAGAGTCCCGTTCCAACATCAAGTGAAATGAGACTAACTCCGTCCAGGTCAGCGACGCAAAAGCAGCATACTATGTTCGTGCCGCAATGCTAGGCGCAGGGTTCCCGAACACGACGGCCGGATCATCCGTCAACCGCTTCTGCAGCTCGGGCCTCAAAGCCGTGCAAGATATCGCAAACCAGATTTCCATGGGCAACATCGAGATCGGTCTCGCGATGGGCGCGGAGTCGATGACGGCGGGTGGCGACCGTCTGGAGCGGCCTTTCTTCGACGAAATTCTGCGCAACCAGGAGGCGTGTGACTGCATGCAGCCCATGGGACAGACCTCGGAGAACGTGGGCAAGGATTTCAACATCACGCGTGAGCAGCAGGATAGGTATGCCACGGAGTCGTATCGGCGGGCTGAGGAGGCGCAGAAGGCGGGCTGGTTCGACGAGGAAATTGTTCCAATCAACGTGCGCGTCAAGGACCCCAAGACCGGCGAGGAGAAGACGGTTACCCTCACTAAAGACGAGGGACCTCGCTACGGTACGACATACGAAGCACTTTCGAAAATCCGTCCAGCCTTCCTACCCCATGGCGACCGTAGCCATGGCGGTAACTCCAGTCAAGTGACGGACGGCGCGGCTGCTGTGCTCTTGATGAAGCGGTCCAGAGCTGAAGAACTTGGCCAGCCCATCCTGGGCAAGTACGTTGCGGCGACAGTGGCGGGTCTTGCGCCGCGTATCATGGGCATTGGCCCGTCAATCGCGATTCCGAAGCTGCTGACCAAGCTCAACATTGGCATCGACGACATCGATGTAATCGAACTGAACGAAGCGTTCGCGTCCATGGCGGTGTACTGCATTAACGAGCTTAAGCTGCCGCATGAGAAGGTTAACGTGCGTGGTGGTGCCATTGCGCTTGGTCACCCGCTCGGATGCACCGGCGCTCGCCAGATTGTTACTGGGCTGGCAGAATGTCGTCGCCAGAAGAAAAAGATACTGCTCACAAGCATGTGCATCGGCACTGGCCAAGGGATGGCTGGCTTGATTGTTAATGAGCAAGTGTAGTTTGGGGTTGAGTTGTGGTGTGGCAGCATGGGGAGCGGGTTTTCGCAATCAAAAGAATGAAAAGACGTCTCCATGTGAGCAACAACACTTCGAGGGTCTTGTGAATGCGAAACGGGATAATTAGGCTGAAAATGAACAGATATCTACTTAATAGTGTCTAAGCAGTGACTTGCTCATCTTCAAAAAATTGGTTGCGTGAGTTGAGGCTCCATACTCAACGCCAGCCAACGTGTATATTTGTATGCTGACTGGAACAGCTTCCGCTAGATCTGAAGTATTGAATAGTGTAATAGTAAATGAGCATGCGAGCGGAGATGAAGTTTGAGGTATGATGATGGTGATAAATCGAATTTCCATGTGCCGGTGTGGTGTTGAGGCGGAGGCGCGACGCGTCCACGAGAAAGGAAGCCACGCGCTACCCCACAACCTAATCGACACACAAGCTAACATCCAATCAAGCAATGTAAAGCACGTCACGACGCCATCGAGAAATCCAGACAGTTAAAACCCGACAAAACCGACCAGGGACTTCACTCAAGCTCTGCCATGTCGCAAAGGATGCCGCCGCAAGAAAGACGTCACCGATACCTGCACAGCGTACCTAGTTTAGCAGCGGATGGATCCGTTTGCGCTGTCGTGAAGTGACTATAATCGGTTTCACTTGACCACCTCAGTGAGCTTCATGGAATTGTCTCATCGCACTCAGCGAGCGGCTTCTCGACGCCCGGCCGTGGGTATGCTTGCTCTCATGGCTGGATTCATGACTTGCGTGCAGGAATACTGTGAGAGGTTGATAGTTAGGTTAGTACACACAGCAGATGGCTGTATAGAACTCTATTAGGGCTTTGGTAGATGTTACCTCGTATATAAGATGGTTGGTTACTCATTGTGTCGCTCTGTAGCAAATGGGATTCTGACTGCATGAGCTTGATGCTGGTACCAGGAAGAAAGGATAGTATTACTATATCTTTCTAAATAATTAGGGATAGAAGAGTTTGAGTATTTTTGTAATAATAGCTACGAGTTTTGGTAAGTTTTGAATGATTGGGGTACAAAACGGGAATATCTAATCTTATACACAGTCTATCCTTAAACCACTCGTACCAACGAAGCTTGAACCTTTACTTCATAAAGTCTCCATGGTAATATATCGCCTCCCTTACTTTGTGTTCTCGGGAAATTCTCGAGTATTCCAATAGACAACTCTATCCTTTACCGCCATATTCATTATGGTGTCCGTCATCGACATCAACAAGACTACGTAGATCTTAGCCGAACTTGCCTCTTTAATCCTTTCTTCCTCGGACCTACCCGGAACGTTCGTATACCCAGTTGACAATGGTTAAATAACATACCATCAGCTCTTTGTCTCTCCTTTAACTTTGATTGTATAAGCCGTCGCTTTTACAGATTATCTACACTTTATAAGAATCCTTCCGCCGCATCCGTAAAGCAAATATAGAAAGGGCAAGCGGACAATAACCAAGAAGGCAGGGATTATCGATGCCGGTGCGAACACAAGAATAATCAATTCAGCAATTCATCCGCTACGGCTAAGAGATAGATGCGGAATGTCTAATACATATAAGTATATACGTAGGAAATGGAATAAAGACGTTAAGGACACTAAGAAACTACGGAACATCTAAGATAGCAAAGGAAACTAACGAACTTCTAGGTTAAGCAGACGAACAAAAAGATATAGACGACGTATTCTTAACGACAATAATCGTAGGGAGTCATTTATAAGGCTTACTTCACAGGAGAGGTTCCTTAGGCCATTTATAAATCAGTTTAATAAAGGTGATTTCAAGAAGCTCAGAGACAGGAATATG
Organism: Aplosporella prunicola CBS 121167; assembly: GCF_010093885.1. NCBI lineage: Eukaryota > Fungi > Ascomycota > Dothideomycetes > Botryosphaeriales > Aplosporellaceae > Aplosporella > Aplosporella prunicola. The sequence goes on from NW_022983566.1 coordinate 82,936, forward strand.
CCTCTGTTCAAGAACTTCATTAACGTTATTAACATTGTCTGCCCGAAGCTAGAAAGGGTTTACCTCTAGACCGGTGATAAAGTAAGTCGTTCTTAAAGTTAAGGATCGGTACAGAATACCAACCTCGACAGCACTACGGTGTCCATCTCAGACCCATCAAAGTGCCAGTTACCGAGGACATTCCTCGCTATAACGACTAGGGTATAAACTTCTACAACACTTCAGAGGACTACACAGTCCAGAAACAGAGGCAGAGCTGATTCTACAACATCATCCTGTCGACCAGAATCGTCGGCTTCACGCCTCATTATGCGCAAACACGTCTTCCTACACAAACTTACCTCAGACTCCAGCTAACAAAAACCTACCAGCCAACAGCGACGTTATCGTATCGAAGTATTTCTAGCCGCAGCTAGGATAGTACTTTAGCCATGACCTACGCCCTTTCCTCAGACAAATCTCGTAGAAACAAACCGCTGCCGCAAAACTATATACATGAGTGCCTGCCCTCACGCTCAAAAAGACAAAAGAAAAGGCAGATGAGCTAGGTAGACGATTTCGACATGCCCAAATAGGTTGCGGACAAGCGCCCCGTCTAGGAGGCCATTATCAAGAAACACGGTAGCATCGACTGTGGCAGCTAGGGCTTCCTCACATGGGCGAGCGACAGGCAAGAGCTGACTCACGATTAGAAGAATGTCCAAAGCGAGGAGGTTTGGCTAGAATACGGGCGTTCTTCCGGACGTTGGGGCCGGTAAGTCTGGTCATCAATGCTATAAGATTGAACTCCTGTCACTTCTGTCACTGCAGCGATATCTACACCTCCTCTTCATAAACCACGCTTCCACCAACACACACTTCCTCAAAGGAAGGCATATCCTACCCTCTCTCCTACAACACATACCCACACACACCCAACCCCACAAGGAGTTCCTCTAACCCCACAAACACACGCACACCCACCCACCGCACAACCGCGTACGCGTCGTCAAGGCGTCTCAAAGCACGTCGCTCGCTCGTTAAATGAACCAAAGACCCGCGACGCGCGGCACAGCACGCGTGGCACCGTGCACACGCCCACACCCGACAGCCGTAACTAAGTCGAGACGACAAGGCAGACAGGCACGCACGTACGTACGCACGCACAAGGCACAAGGAGATACGTAGCGCAAACGACCCCCCGGAACCCGGAGGGGAAAGAAAGAAGGAAAAGAACGAGAGAGGGAGAGAGAGTCGTCGTGTCATTCATCTAGGCAGTACTACCTACTACGTAGGTAGTCTCGTCGTAAGCCGCCGGCCCAGCCCAGCCAGCCAGATAGGTACGTAGACCAACCGCATCATCTACCGACCGAATTGTACTGTATTGTAGCGCACCGCATTGCATCAATGCACCGACACCTGCGCGCCCTCCTTCTTCGGCGTCAACGGCTCCACATTCCAAATCGCCTCTGCGTACTCGTCAATGCAGCGGTCGCTGCTGAAGAAGCCCATGCGCGCCACGGCCGTAATCGCCTTCGTCACCCACTCCTCCTGGTTGCGGTACGCCTCGTCTATCATCTCGTGTGTCTGGCAGTACGACGCAAAGTCGTCCGACACCAGGTAGTAGTCGCCGTGGTCCACGATGCCGTTGACCAGCGCCGAGAAGGAGCCTGCGTCACCGAACATGCCGCTCCGGATCGCCTCGAAGACGGAGTTCAGCTCCGGGTCCAGCTTGTACTGCCCGTACAAGTGCGCGTGGCGCAGGTCCTCGACGTCTTCCGCCAGGTTGCCGAAGAGGAAGATGTTGTTCTCGCCGATCTCACGCGTGATTTCAATCTAATCATGTTAGCTCGGTTGCATCAAACGTTGATACATGACTTACGTTGGCTCCATCGCAAGTGCCGATAATGAGACCGCCGTTAAGGACGAACTTCATGTTGCTAGTTCCACTGGCCTCGGTACCAGCCGTGGAAATGTGCTCGCTAATGTCGGAAGCAGGGCAGATAATCTCCGCCTTGCTGACATTGTAGTCCTCGAGGAAGACGACCTTCAGCAGGTCACCAACATCCTTGTCAGCGTTCACAACGCGTCCGACCTCACAGATCAAGTGGATGACAGTCTTGGCCATCCAGTAGCCGGGAGCGGCCTTACCACCAAAGATGGACACGCGGGGAGCCAGCTTCTTGCGCTCCTCGGCAGACATCTTCTTGATGGCAAGGTAACGGTGGATGACGCCAAAGATATTGAGCTGTTGGCGCTTGTACTCGTGGATACGCTTGACCTGGACGTCGAACAGCGCAGAAGGATTGACACTGATGCCAGTGCTCTCCTTGATGTGCTTGGCCAGGCGAACCTTGTTGGCATACTTGATTTCCTGGAACTCCTTGCGGAACTCCTTGTCATCGACGTATTCCTCGAGCTTGTGCAAGAGCGTAAGATCCTTCAAGAACTCGTGGCCGCCCAGCTTCGAGGCAATGAGCTCGGAAAGGCGGGGGTTGGCTTGGTGCAGCCAGCGGCGCGGAGTGATACCGTTCGTCACGTTGGTGAACTTGTCTGGGCCGTAGATTTCGACAAAGTCCTTGAAAATGGTGGCTTTGATGAGGTCCGAGTGCAGCTCAGCAACACCGTTGACCTTGTGCGAGCCAATGACCGCGAGGTAAGCCATGCGAACCATCTTGGGGTTAGACTCTTCAATGATGGACACGCGGCCAAGCATATCCCTGTCCTTGGGGAAGTTGCGCTCAACATATTGCAGGAAATGCAAGTTGATATCGTAAATGATCTGCAAGTGACGAGGAAGCAGGTGCTGCATGAGTGGGACAGACCACTTCTCGAGGGCTTCAGGAAGCACCGTGTGGTTGGTGTAGCCAAAGGTCTTGCTGACGATGCTCCATGCCTCATCCCAGTCAAGGCCCTCAATATCGACCAGGATGCGCTGCAGCTCTGGAATGGCCAAAGTGGGATGAGTATCGTTCAGTTGAATGGCAACCTGGTTCGGGAATTCGCCCCACGCCCTGTTGGTCTTCTTGAAACGACGGACAATGTCGAACAGAGACGCGGCGCACCAGAAGTACTGCTGCTTCAGGCGCAGCTCCTTGCCACGCTCCAAGTTGTCATTGGGATAGAGGACGGCAGAGATGGTCTCAGCCCGCTGCTGCTCTGCGACCGAGCTCTCATACTCTCCGGAGTTGAACTTTTGGAAGTCAAACTCGCCGCTGGCCGCCTTGCTGCCCCACAAGCGGAGGTTGTTCGTGGTAGGGGTCGTGTAGCCAGGAATGGGGACATCAAACGCCACAGCCTGGACAATCTCACCACCTTCCCACGAGCAGCGTTGCTTACCCTCGTCAGTCCTAAATTCCCTGTTAGCTTGGCATAGGCGTGATGGTGTGCCATGCTTACGTGTACTTGCGGACATGTCCATAGAAGTGGATATCGACTGTGACGTCATGTCTGCAGAACTCCCAGGGGTTGAAGTCGAGCCAGTAGTCTGGGACCTCGACCTGGTAGCCGTCTATAATCTCCTGCTTGAAGATACCATATCTGTAGCGCAGGCCATAGCCCCAAGCAGGGTAGTTCAAACTGGCAAGACTGTCGAGGAAGCATGCAGCAAGGCGTCCAAGACCGCCGTTGCCAAGCGCGGCATCATGCTCCTGACTGATCACATCCTCGATGCGGAAACCAAGCTCCTCAAGGCCCTCTGCAGTGCGCGTCAGCGTTTGGCCGAAACCCGAGATAGCGATCTACCCACTTTTGGCAACGTCTTTCTGGCCGACATTGAGCATTGCATTGTCCAATGCTCTGCCCATCAGGAACTCCAGGGACAGATCTGCCGCATAATCAGCGCTGCTTATCTCGATCGACACCCCGTGTGCTCTTACAGTAGACCCGCTTCTGATCTGCCAGCGTCTGCTCCTGCTGCGTCTTGTTCCAGTCGAGAACCAGGCGATCCCGGAAGGCTAGGGCGGTGCCCGCGTAGGTGGCACTGAGATTACAGGGTCAACAATCGTGCAAATCGCGATAGTAGATCAGGGTCGGTCTCACAAGTCATCGCAATTGTAGAGGGATCGAGCGAGGGTCGTTTCAATGTGCCGGATCGCTTCTTTCTGTGGTCCTGTGAGCGACGCGATGACCAAGAGTGCAATTTACGATTGACGCACCTCGAAGTCCTCGGGGGTCTCGAAGCCCTTGGGAGTCTACGAAATCGACAATCAGTGTCCAGTTTTCCCCGCACGATCGAGGGCGCCTACGTATTTGCTCCATCTGCACAGACCCCGTTAGCATCAATCGCAGACAGAGCGGGGCACGAAAACATACGCCTTCCTGGCCGGCTCGGGAATGGCAGCTTCGACAGCCTTGATTTCCGCGGCACCGAAACCAGTGACGGTCCTCTTGTGTTTTGGTCTGCTGAAGCCCGGGCCAACCGGGCCCTGCAGATCAGAGAGCGGGGCGCTGGTCGACGGCCGGCGCTCGCGAACGGGTGAGGAGGGGTTGTTGGAGGCCATTGTGAAATCTACGGTGCGGGTGGAAGGAGGAGAAAAGCGGTACAAAGGTACCTTGGCCTTTTAAAGCTCCGGAGCAAAGATAAGGGCAGGAAGGAAGAGCGATGGCGGGATGCACTCGTGTCTAGCCAGGGTGATTGATGCGCAGTGGAGTGAGCGGGCAAGCTCGAGCGGGGGCCGGATGGTGCGACCAGCTTGCGGGGAAACCGCCTCTGTTCCCCCCCGTGCAGCTCAACTGGAGAAGAGCCAGCATGCCAGCATCAATCACGTCCTATAACGACTGGCTCTTGTCTTATCACGACACGCCCTGTACCTCGGATTGTCTGCGCGTCCCATGCCAGATGCGTGTGGCGAAGCACATAGGCGCCGGCACCCTTCCCCTCGGATCAGCTCGTACGGCGGGTGCATCGTTCGATGGGGCTCCGGAAAGTCGTGTGGGGACCAGAGAAGGCGTCGCCTCCAGAACAGTCAAGACCCCCCCGGAAGCCTCCGGGGAGACGGCAAGGATGGTCTGGCTGCAGCGAAAATCGATAACTGGTGCAGGCCATATGACGTTTGAGGCGTGAGAAGGATGGGGAGGACGTGATCGTGATGTTTGCAGCCAGCAAATCATCAGCCCATCCAAGGCCGATCACCCAGAGAGTGGAAAAAAACACGCCGGCGGGGAAATGGTTTTTGCAACGTCATCCATCGTGGAGTGACGGCTTCAAGACATTACAAACATTACGGTAGCTAGCTAGGTAGTATCAGTGTACACGCCCGCTTGCCCGCTCGCTCTTCCTCGCGTTTCCCTCCAAAGATGTAACAACAAAATTGCCGGCGCGCCAAAGCGCTGCACGGCTACAAAACCGGGGGGTATCTTTGCAGCAAACACAACACGCAGCTCCCAAAACAAAAACGCCCCGCTCGGTCGCCGCCCGTGGACGGCGCCAAGCCTTCGCAACAAGCAGTGAACGCAGTGAACGCACAACGAAACAAGGGCAGACGCTCAAAGACATCGCCCTCCACTTTTGATCAACACCTTTCCCACGCGCATACCGAGGTCGGCTCCTCCACCAGCCCGTCGCACCCAGGGCTGGGTTCCGGCGTCGCCAGGCCGTTGCACCAGGTGGCAGACGTCGCGCCCTGGAGGAAGAGCGGCTTAGGCTTGCACCGCTCCATGGCGGCCTTGACATCCTCCTCGGCCAGGGTGAGCGAGGCGCCCGCGTCGGGGCACCGGCTGAGGCGCTTGCTGGCGCGCTGCATGTCGCGCACGGCGTCCTGGATGAAGTCGGGCGTGAACGAGTGCAAGTCGTAGTCGAGGTCCTGCAGCACGCAGCGGTGGGTGGCGGCGACGTGGCGGGCGGCAAAGACGCCGTTGGAGACGTGGTTGGCCCAGTGCTGCAGCGAGACGTGGGCATCGTCGAGGTACGAAGAGGCCAGGGACAGGGCGGCCAGGACCAGCAGCTCGGGCTCGGCCGTGCTCTTGACGCCGGCGCCAGCGGTCTGGAGCAGCGAAAAGGCGGGCGCCGACTGCGAGCGCAGGTGGGTACGGTCCAGCGGCAGGGGAGTCGAAGATGACAGGGCAAGGGCGTTGCGCCACTTTTTGGCGAATCGCATGCTGAGCGCGTCCAGGATGCAGGCGGTCAGGCCGAGGACTTCGGTCGGCACGCCGGAGCGGCTAAGGTAGTCTTGGATGGTGGTGACAGACGGACGACGGTTGGTGCAGGCGTTGGAGGGCACGAGCTTGGCCAGGTGAGACGCGGCTCCTGCGCAAGAAAAGCAAAAAGTCAGCAAAACAAGGCAGGAAAGAAGGGCGAGTTGAAGGCGAACATACCTCTGAGATCCTGGTTGCCATCGAGAGCATCGGAGGGGCTTCTTGGGGTGGACTCGTTCCAGGTGTTGCTGCCAACGACGGGAGGCGGGGTTGGCAGGTTGGACAGCGGCACGTAGTCGGCAAAGTATGCGTCGAGATCCTCTACGGAGTCGACAGAGCCGCGACGGCTGGAGTCGACAGACAGTGGCGGGCTTTCCATATTTTCTCGTTTTTTCTCGAATTAAGTTTTATTCACACGGGACGACGGGACGGAAGACGACAACATGATGAGCGCGGACGGTGGGATATATGTATCTGTGTGGTGGAGGCTAGCAAGGCCGAACTCGAGAAAGTGCAGCACCCCCCTACCTAGCGCCTTGCTCGTTCTAGCACGGGGGCCCTCGCCTGCCCAGAGCCCCAAACGCACCAAGCCCCGAACGGCGAGGCCGGCTGACGTGACAAGTATGATCCGAGCCAGCATCATCGTGCCGCTCGAAGCCTCGTCAAGCCTTCTTCTCCCTCCTCCTGCTGCGTGTGCCTGCATGTGCGACCTGCGCATGTATTTGCTCCCGGGCCGCATACGAAGAAGCCCGATTAATCCCTCGGGATACTCTCTCTCTGCCTCCCAGGCCTCCCGCGACCCCAGGTCTGACTCGCGCGCCCGCGTCCTGGACCACGCTGACCTTCCTGCTCGTCTGAGCCTCGCAGGGCGCGTGCTCCTTTTTTGCACGATATTGTATTGGGCAGTATCCACTCGCATGAAATCCCGAAAAGGGCGTGCCTGAATTTAGAACCAAAATGTCCCATCTGCCGCATCTGCATCTGCCTTCCACCGGCTTCTCTCGCGTGCCCCGTATATGCCGTGCTCCCCCCCTCCCGGGTCGGGGCAGAGGTGGCATCAGCCCACCACAATGATTATCGCGATTTCGTCTGCTATCCGTATTCCCGCGCACGCCCCCGAGCAGCGCTTCGTTTCAGCGCGCGACACCCTGATCTCCTGCACAAGTCAAGCCCAGAAAAGAACCCACTTCTTTCGCGAGTGAGACGTTCCCTCCAAGGCCGCGCCACCGACCCGGGTGACCCCAGGTGGAAGATGCCGAAGCGGTACCGGCCCGGCTTTTCCTGCGGCTCGAGGAAAGAAGCTTGATGTTATTCTTGTCTTTTGGCGAAACATCGTGAGCTTACTGGAGTTCCTCGTTTGCTGGAACTCTCAAACTCAAACGGGCGGCTTCTGCCAATCGCCAAATCGAACCTCGCATCCATCGCCCATCGCCCATCATCTCATCTCGCTCATGACAATCGTCGAGATCCCATCGCCCCAAGCCCCAGCAGAAGAGGGAGAAAAAGCGCGCACGCGACACTCGATCCAACCACCACATCAACAAGAGGCAGCAGCGAACCTTGTGAAATGACATAGATAGCCCGCTCCCGCCGTTGGCGCAACTCGCTAGCCAAACAATAACGAGAAACACCGCCCCCTTGCTCACCGCTCCCTCTCAGCAGCCATCCAGCTTCAAATCCGCAGTCGCGCGCCAGTAGTGAAGAGAGAGGCGCCCCGGACACCAATCACTGCTGTCATCAAAGGATGACGGGTCGTTGGGTTCTCGGCGCGGCCCTTCTCTGTCTCCGCCGTTCGATACGCACACCCACAAACACACACGCACGTAGGGCTCGGCGGCGGCGGCGGCGATAAAAAAAAAAAAAAAATAATAATACGATTACGGGATCTTGCCTTGGCTCGCCTGATTTACTGAAACTCGATTCTTGGCGTGTGAGAGTGCCAGCCTCTAGGCAGCAGATGTTGGATGGAACCAGGATGGAGAAACCACCAGCGAAGCTTTTGCGGCGGGCAGTCTCGCGTTTCTCGGCAGGCGGCTCGGGAGACCTAGTCTCCATAAGTTATGCGCAACTCGTATGCGGCGGGCGCCTCGGCGACGGGCGACGGGCAAAGCAGGAATGAAGTGTGGATATGGGGCAGGTACTGGGACAATCTTGCCATTGATCGATTCGAGCGCACGAGCGCGGCGAGCACCAGGTGTTTTGTCTCAGCGCACAAGCGCGGAGACCGAGAGAGGCTGCGCGGGATACCCACCCCGAACGTACGATTTGGCCTTGGCCCATGTTTCTCCATGGAATCGAGCGGGCGGAGGACGGGAGGCCTCCCCCATCTACGTAATGCCGGAGGTTAATGCCATCCTGTTCCGGCGGAGGCTTGGCGCTCTGGCGCGAGCGATGCGGAGCTCCGAGCCTTTAAACGACGCCCGTCGTCGACGATCGGATTTACGGGGGGCGGAGTTTGTGCCTTCGACTCCAACTCCTGACGATGCCTGCACTGCAGGGCACACACACACCAACCAAACGGGAGAGCAACTCGGCATCCAGATTCCAGAACACTCCTGCTGCAACAGCAGCAAGCAAGTCATTGCCCACAACGACGAGTGATAGCCCAGCTGTAGCCTCACTCCCCGCACACCTTTAATATCCCCCCTAAGCCTTTCTCCATAGTACGCGGTACGGCTGCGTACCCCCATCTCTCCCACAATAATAGGCACAATCAGCCAAGCGGCCGTCTCCACCACGCCCGACGACCGCAAAACCCTCATCTGATGAGCCTCCGCACGGCACTTGGCACATCTCCCTTCGCACCACACGGACAATCGCCGCAAATGCAGAATAGCCTCCCCACCCAGCCGCAAATTTGTGGGCTTCGACATCTCGCTTCGCTCAAAGCGCACGCCCGGGGCTGCCGCTAGCGTCGTCGCGAGCTTTACCGTTCTCGCCGTGCACGCTTTCGGCTGAGCTGCGGCTGAGGTGCTGCTGCGTTGAGGGGGGAGCCACGGCTGCGAGACTGCAGGCGCCCGCTAGGTACGGTAGCTAATCCGTACTGTGCCTATTTGTACTAAGGGTATGGTATGGTAGGTGTGCTATTGCTATTTGCTGCTGCTGCTGCTGCTGCTGCTACTGCTGCTATTTTGGGCCGCCCTGGCCTGTGTCCTATATGAGAGGGTGTGCTATGTACCTGCTATTATTACTAGGGACGGGGTCGGTGCTGTGCGGATTAGCTGCTGCTGCTGCTGCTGCTGCTGCTGCTATTGCTGCTAAGGTACGGGGGACGCACGCAGCCCGTTACCGCATAGGGAGCGAGCGACGCCGAGCGCTGCTTGTGCTCCCGTACCTACCCGCCCACAGCCTGCCTTTTGTAGTAGGTGCTGCTGCTGGGTATGTACGGCATCGGCGTAGGAGTACAGAGGCCGCTCCGCACGCAGCGTGCGAGATACTGCAGGTAGGTCCTACCAACCACCCCGTGCGTATGTAGGTACACTCCTTCTACGTATCGCACAGCGTACAGCAGGCGCTGCGCGCACCCGTAGCCTCCGGCCGCCAGGCCGACCGACATGGCGCAGCCGGCACCCGCTCCCCGTCGTGCTGTCAATGTCGTCCCTCCTCCCACCACCTAGGTACAGCTCCTGCAGCTCGGGAGTCGGGAGTCCGGCGGCCGGCGCAGCGCAGCGCAGCGCAGCGCAACGCACCCACTTCCTCCGCCACCAGCACTGCTACCACCGTACTCCGTACATAACTCGCAGCACACCCAAACCAGCACAACGCCGAGCGCCCGCCCGCCCGCCCGTCCGTCCGTCATCGGTCGTATACGGCACTCGGCACCCCATCCCATGGCACCCTAACCCCTCCAACCCTCCATCCCAGCACCATCAGCAAGCAGCGCCGCCGCGCTCGTCCCACGCACTAAAGCAAGCAAGCGCAGCACACGGCACACGCTTCTCGTACCCGGCCGGAACAGCGCTGCCGGCGCGACGATCTTCGCGCTCGCGCGCGCCTTGCCCTTGGGCCGGGTGGGTGCCGGAGCCGGAGCTGGGACTGCTGGGGCTGGGGCTGGGGCCAAGGCGGCGGGTTCGGCGTCGCCGTGCTTGCTGCTTGCTGCGTGCTTGCGCTTGTTGCTTGTGCTGCGTGCTAGTGCTGGGTTTTTTGGGGTTGGGTGCGTGCTGAGATTGGCGTGGCTAGGGGACGGGATTACCTGCCTTACGGGATCAAGGCGGCGATGGGCGCCGGACACGAGGTGTGGTGTGGTGTGGTAGGATATGGGACGGGGCCTAAGGTTGGCAGTTGGGTAGGGACGGTGGTTGTGGCTGTGAGTGAGTGTGAGTGTGTGCGTGAGTGAGTGACGGAGATGTGGGTCGTAGGGCCGTAGGGCAGGGCTGCACGCGCCATGATGGGCGGCGACGGTGGCGGCGGTTGTGGTGGTATTGGTGGTAGGTGGTTGACGGTTGACGGTTGACCGACAGTGACTTGGTGACACTTGACGGGCGTGTGCCTGCTGCCTGAGGCGGATACCTTGGCTCTGAGATTGCGGATGCTGGGCAGCCAGGCCAACAAACAGCACCCAGGCACCGAGACATCTACGTACACCTGCCCACGACGCACGCAAGTATCCTTGCCTCATACAGCCGCCTCACCACCTACACCTCTCACACACACACACCCAATCCAGCCCCACCAAACCCAAGGCCCTCCACGCATCCCAGCTCCATCCTCCCAACTTCCCAACTCCGCAATCTCACAGCCTCAAAATTTACTACGTAGGTCCCATCACCCATCCTTCTATCCTTTCCTGTGTTTCAAACACGCACACTCAAAAAAGGCCCAACCACACGTCGTGCATCCAGGTACCTATGTCTACGTAGGTAGTACGTCCTCAGCCAAGATGCCAGATCCCCTCGCTGCCAAGCCCCCGCCTTACTGTAGTTACATAGCGCTAGCAAAGGCAAACGAAGCCCCCCTGGCCTTGTCGCGTGCCTGGTGCCTGGCGTGCCTGGCTTGCGGCCGTTGCAGCATTGCGTGCTGCCCGTTGCCCGTTACCCGTTACCTGTTGCCGAAGACGGCGATGATGATGGATGGTGATGATGATAATGATCGCGATCGCTAGAGTAGAGAACGATGATGATGACGACAATGGTGCTCTAATTAATGCCACGCCAACTAGCTAGAGTACTCTAGGAGTACTACTCTAGACCTACTCTAGTGGTTTAGAACTCCGCCGTCCTTTTTCCTACTCCTAGCGAGCACGGCAGGCGCAGGTAACCTTCTCTGGCACTCCCAGCACCGCCGCAGGGCACACGAGCACGCGCGCACGCACACGAACACGAGCGCGGTACGCCGCCGCTCCCGTTCCGCTTATGTTTGAGTGTGTGTTTTGTGTTTGTGTTTATGTTTTGCGCTTGGGGTTAAGCTTGGGGTGCGGTGCTGTACGATACGATACGATACGATGCGGTACGGCATGAGGAGCGTGTGCACAGGTCGGTGGCTTGAGAGCATGAACGAGCGTGCGGAAGACGATGACGAAAAAAGGAGGAGGGGGAGAGGGAGAAAGAAGCTTATTCTACAGTACGAGTGCGCTCGCGTGCCGCTGCCGCTGCCGCTGGGGGCGTGCCGTCATGGCTGGCCAGTCTGGCAGGTCTGGCAGGTCTGGCCGAGCTCCATGGCTGGAGCCGATGCCTGTACTCGTACTCTACTCGTACTCTAGATCGCGCACTCTTCGATGCCTTGATGCTGCTGCTGCTAGAGTACGAGTACTTTACTGCTGGTGCTGCTGGTGACGACAATGGCGCACGACGTCATGGTGGCAGAGGGCCTCGGCGACGCTCTCCCGCCGAGCCTCCGGGCCGCTCGCGCATCGCATCGGAGTCGGCCTCGGAGATGATCGTTTCGTCGATACGGTAGCTTAGGTACGGGTTACCTAGGTAGCCTAGGTCTATCTGAGACCTCGGGCGCGTGAGGCTGAGAGCGTAGTGCAGTGCTTCGTCGGTTGTTGGAGCGGGATCGGGATCGGGGCCCGCTCACTCTAGCTAGTGTTTGACGATAGGGTGTTTGCTGGCACCAACTCTTCCTAGGCTGGTGTTGGTGTTGGTGTCTACGGATTACCTTACCCACTTGCTTGCTTGCTGCTGCCTGCTGCCTGCGCCTGCGCCTCGCCTGCGCAATTTTTTTTTTTTTTTTTTTTTTTTTTTTTTTTTTTTTTTTTTTTTTTCCCTGTTGAGGCTTCTGTACACTTCCATTGCTACCGGGTAGGTCCCATACATACGTGGTCAGGCCCATAGGGCTGCTCCTTCGTGCCCATCCTGCCAACAGGTGGGTATCATTTCCTTTGCGCCGTGTGTCTCGCCCGGAGGCGGAGCAGGAGGAGGACGAAGAAAATCGAGCCCAGGCAGCCAGGCCAGCCAGCCAACACCAGCAGCACCACCACACGCCGGTATCGCTGGTCCGACACCCAGGCAGCCGGCCAGCCCGCGATGCGCTTAGAGTACCGCAGGTGCTCGTCCTCTAAAACCACAGGTACCGAGCCGGGGTGTGCCGGCGCGGCGCCAATGCCAACCAACGCCAACGCCAACGCCAACGCCGACGACGACGACGGTGGTGACGGCGGAAGACGGACGACGAGAGTCGAGAGAATGTTCTGGCGCCCGCTTAGTGCGCGTGCTTTGCTGCTAGAGGACAGTAGCTAGCGCGGTGACGTGCAGAGCCTCTCCGCTGCCGGAGGAAACGGTAAAGCAAGGGAAGGTAAGGGAACGGAAAAGGCAAAGAAATGTGCAGGCGGAAAAGCACAATAAGGCGAGAGAAGAAAAGAAAAGAGAGATAAAGAGGTGGTGAGACATGAGTGAAGAACACGGCGTCTGTCTGCGTCTGCGTTGCTTCCTGCAGATGCAGATGCGTCTGTCTGCCCCCACGCTCAGCCAGCCAGCCAGCCAGCCAGCCTTCCTTCTTCCTTCCATCAGTCAGTCAGTCAATACCAGCATGCGCATCAACAAATCAGCCCTCCGTCCCGTTCCATTCGCCCCCATCACCAATTCCCAATTCCACAATTCCTTCCTTCCTCCCATTCCTTCCCGTCCGCAGCCCCAACTCCTCATTTCCAATTCCCAATCTCAACATCAATTCCAATTCCATCCCACACCTTTCCATTCAGCTCCCAGCCACGCCGCCACGCCAAACGCCACGCAAAAAAAAAAAAAAAAACGCCACTCTGCGGTCCAGCCCGCGATAGCCTGCGTTGTGCAACTGTGGCTGCAGTTTGGCGGCGCGCGCACAGTGTCTAGGGCTGGCCCGCGGCTGGCCCGCGGCGTCTCGCGCTCGGTGGAAGGGAGATTGCGTGCCTGTCTGCTGTGCGAGTAGTAGGTATGCATGGGTCATGATGGGGATGCTTTTCTGCGCGTGCGCGCGTGCGTGCGTGCTGGGTCTGTGGTATGGTAGCTGGACCCTGGTGTGGTGGCGAGCTGAGGGTGGGAGGAGGGGAGGGTGTGGTCGTGGGTGTCTGTGTGTGAGAGAGCGAACTGTGCACGCCGTGCAGAGAAGGCGATCAGGAGTTGCCAAACCCTCGTATGTACTCCGTATTGTACGGGGAAGCGTGGTGGAAGGCGATCAGGAGGAGCACTCCTCTTCCGTGCAGAGACATACCTATTGTAGCAACCCCAAAGCAGCAGCAGCGTGGATCCAATAGCACGCTACCTACCATCCCCCTCACCCCCGGTGATCGACCACCACCTAGGTACTCAGCTAACCAACCAAGCAACTACATACCTTCCATTAGCATGCAAGCAGCAAAGCACTAAAGCACACACAAGCAAGCAAGTAGGTCCTGCGTCCGTGGTTTGGTTTAGTTCCGATGATGTCAAATACAGCAGCACGCACGCGCACGCACGTACTAGATAACTCTCCAGTCGATCCTCGAATCCAATAGCGCACTGATGCGGCAATCTCTCTTCCTGGTGGAGAGTGGTCGATAGTCGGGGTTGCCGTTGCCTTATTCGGCAGTATATCTTTATCTCCACAAGCGTGCTCTTAGTCCTCCAAGCTTGGGCGTAGCTGCGTAGCGATCTAGCTGAGAATGAATGAGAACGGAGTCCTGGCTACTGACAAGGCACTGAATTAAGAGCACAGCTGCGGGAGAGAGGTGTGGAATTCTGGTCGAAATGGTATTATTTCATGGCGAGGTTTGGTTACTTCCGCTTCTCATGTTGCTGCTTGCTTGCTTGCTCTACTCTACTCTGCTCTGCTCTGCGCGGCACCGCACGCAGCACCATCCATCATACCCACGTGCCGACCAGGGGAAGCGCTGGTTGCACATACGTGGTACACACACAGACAGCGCACATCCATCCACCACGCGAGCCCCTCTGCGCACACACATACATAGTCCCACAGCCCGCATAACAGCGTCCATCTTAACCTTCCTTACCTACCTCCCCACCAACAACAGCAGACCTGTTGTTGATCAGTAACTAGATAGCATCATCGTCATCCATATTATGATTGTGATTATGATTATAATATATATGCTTTGCTCAGCAACCACCGCCCCTGCCTTACTCCCCGCACCCCACGTGCGCGCATGCAGGCGCGCATATCACTGCCTCCGCTGCACCGGAGCTCAGATAGATTAGCTAGATCAGCTAGATCAGCTAGATCAGCCGTACGTATCGACATTGGCAACGCTGTCGATATTGCTATAGTCATAGTCATTGCCATTGTCGTTGTCATGGTCATAGTTATTACCTATCATTGTCACCAACCCTTCGATCTTCTCTTCTCCTTGCGCTATCCCTACTTCCTGCATAGCACTGAGCCGAGTTAATCACCTACCTACATGACAGCGCAATCCGCCTTGCACGAGCTGTATCCTCTCCCTCTCCCTCCCTCCTTCCCTACCAAGACAAGCAAGCAAATAAACAAGCAAACAAATACCTCTTGCATCTCTACTACACCTACACCAACACCAACACCCCATCCCATCCCACACCACCCACCCAACCCATCAGCACCATCTCCCCAAAACCTAAAACCCTCAAACCCCCCAACGCCGATCTGCCCCGCTCGCGGTCGATCTACTCTTTCCCCCATACACAAGTGAAAAGGAAAAGGAAAGGAACGGCAGCAAAAAACAGCACACGTTTAAACCCTCGGCACCAAACCCGGACGAGCGGCACCGGCAACAGCATCCCGGCACCCACGCAGAAGAGCGGAGAAGCGGAAAGGCCGAGGGCGTGATAGACAGGGTCCTGTGATCGAGTGTAGATCGCGCACGTACAATACATGCGCTCACCTCACCGTGCCGCACCACACGACACGACACGACGCGATGCGATGCGATACGACGCGATACGAGCATACGAGGGGTACTTTTTACAGGAAGTGGCCAGAGCGGGTGAAGCGCCTGAAGCAAGGGAAGCGAGGCGAGTAAAGTAGGTATGGAAGGGAGTTAAAACCGCCGCCGCTGACCGTAGGGATATTTATGCAAAGAAGGCACGGGTATTTCTGGCACACACACACACACACATCCACACACGTCACAGGAGACAAGACAAGGGCAAGAAGGCCCAAAATAAAACCCACACGCAACACAGCACAGTAAACAGTAAGCACGCAGAGTAAATAGGCAGTAACATCAGCAGCCACGAGCATGGGCATGAGTATATGCATATGCATAATAAAAACCTAGATAGATATTTGATAGAGACTACTACTACTACGGAGGCGACGAAGACCCGCAACGAAAAAGAAACCAGAAAAAAGAAAATAAAAGATGAAAAAAGGGAGATGAAGGAGAAGAAAAAGAAAACGCACGCACAAATGAACTCCTCGTCCGCGACGCTTTACCACTTACTGCTGCGCCTTACTACCCTGGCTATCTTTGTGACAGAAGTCGCCAGAAGAATCACCCGGCCCGCAGCAGCAGCAGTAGCAGCAGCAGATGAATAACATTGCAACTTTTCCTTCATGCCTTCGCTTCTCCCTTTGAAATGCCCGCTCCGCCAGCCGGCAATCTCATTCGCTTTTTCCTCACTCGCGCTCATTCTCATTATCCAATCTTCAAAGTCTTGATTTGTTCATCCGCACGATTCCGCTAGGCACACCTGTCCGCCTCTGATTCGTAGTCCTCAGTAGCGGCCGGCCTCTACAACAGTCGGAACCGTGCTTCTCGTAACGTGTTTGCGAAGGTGATGGGCGGGTGTGCCGCTCTATGCGAAACCCATGTCTCGAAAAGCAGAGAGCGACGTGTTCCGATGCCCGCTTACTGCGCCTTCTTGGGACCAGCAGCCGAGCCGCCGACGTACTTGTTGATGTCGGTGGCCTCGGTGGCCTGCTTCGCGAGGCCCTTAGCAGTCTCCCAGGCCTGGCGAACAGCAGGCGGCGAGCTCTGGTTCTGTACGGCCGCGTCGATGCGGGCGCTCAGGTGGCCAATGGCCTGCTGCACAAAGGTGCTCTGGCCAACGCGCGCACGGAAGAATGCGCTGTAGCAGACCAGCAGGAACCAGGAGCCCTTCTGGAACAGAATCGCGGAGCCGAGGATACGGAACCACAGAGCAATCTCAAGGATGGCGACGAGCGTCATGCTGGCGTCATAGTACTCCTTGACGAAGCGGCCGATGGTGTCAGAGAGGGCAGAGGGCTTGGGCTTGGAGCCGTCGGCCGTGGGAGGCTGCGGCTGAAGGACTGGCAGCAGGTTCGTGCGAGTGTACGTCAGGACGTGGAAAACGGAGTAGACAGCAAAAGGGAGAATTGCAAGAGAAATCTGGTTTTGGCTGAGCCACACCAGGGCCATGACTGGGAAAAGTTAGCGAAAATCCTTCACAAATGCAGACGTGCGGGTGGACTGCACAGGCGCAGCCAAGCGATGGACATACTCAGGTACTGGACGTTCTCGTCGGCAATCATACTAATGGGACTGCCCTGCTTGCCGGCACGCATGCGAGCGCGGTACGCCTTGTAGACGACAATGCCGTACGTGACAGCGGCGGCAATGAACGCCAGGCGGTAGGAGAAGCGAGCCCATCTCGAGTTGTAGTTGAACGTGATGTACGAGAGGCCGTAACGGAGGGTGCAGAAGAGGAGGGTGAGGTGGCCGCAGAACCAGGCAAACTGGAGAGTCTGGGCGAGGTGCATCAGGCGTTGCTGCAGAGGCATCGAAGCCGGAGGTGGGGGAGCCATGGCTGAAGAGGTTGAAGCGATGTCGTGTGCTGTGGTGGATAGGTAGCTAGGTTCTGCAGCGGTCAGTGACGGGTGTCTGCAAGCTAGGTGGGCGGATCTGCGGACGTGCGACAGGCTTTGTCGGAAGCGCGAGGGGACTCGGGTGGAATTTTCGCGCAGCGAGAACACCTGGCGCAATCGAGCAGAGGCGGTGCCTGAGCCTCACAATCGTGAAAGGAATGGCGGCGGCACAGCCAAGTAGCTCCTCCAGGTGCAACGGCGGGCGGGCGTGGGCAAAAAGTGGCACTGGGACTTACAGCAAGAGGAATTGCGGGAGCTCGAGTGGCTTCGCGAGTGCTGATCGAGCAGAGAGGAGGAATTGGTGTTGTTAAATGGTGATCTCTGACGTGAAGGGCTCGGTCGAGAACAGGGCAGGACAGTGCGGGCGGCAGTGACGAAATGGCGAGCCTAGCTTCCTACTTCCTAGGTACCTAGCCTCCACCTGTTCCATCCTCCCGCGCCTCGCTCCGTCCGCCATCACGTGTCACGCGGCCTCTACGACAAGGAGATTAAATTGAGTACTGGACGTGTCGTAGAATACACGCGAAGAAGCAATCTGTAGTCCCTGCCACCTACTGCCCTCCACAATGCGATCTACTCGTGGGGTTCAAATGGCTTTCGACCTGAACGAGACTGCAATGCTGGAGGTATCAATCAAGCACACGACAAAAACAAAAAAAGACAAAACAAAAAAAGGGTAAGCAACCAAGAAACGCAGGAAAAGAAGGGAACTGCAACCGCAACCATAAGAACAGAAAATTGATGATCCCCGTCCAAGCGGAACCCCCGGCGCACACCGGAACCCCCAACTCGCATCGCCGTCGTCTGTAATTACTTGCTCCGCCATCTCCCCATCAGTGCCGGCGGACGAAAGGGTGATTAGGGGGCCATCAGTGGAATCGAAACAGCAAAGAAAAGCTTTTGGTCAAGCAGTGGTGATGGCAAGACTGTGGTGCAACTGGCAGGGCGCATATCAGCACGTCGCGCCTTAGCGCAGCGAGAACCCCTTTCTCTTGCCCCTTTCCTCGATTGGCCGGCCAGTCTCGATCCGTTGCTTCTTCTCCTCCAGCTCTCCCCGTTGCTTGTCGAGCTGCTCCTTCATCTCCCGGTGCCTGGCGTACAGCTCCTCCTCGCTCTGGCGGAGTTTGCTCTCCTTCTCGGCCACCTTCTGCTGGAAGACCATCTTCATCTCCTGCTCCATCTTCTGAAGCTTTTGCTCGTGCAGCGAGCGCTCCTCCTCCTGCTTGACCGCAGGGTTGACCTCCTTGAACACGCTCGGGTCCTGGGACACGCCCATGGAAATGAGCTTGTCGGAGCGGTAGTTCTCGTAGAGAGAGTTGTTCGTGTGCTCCTTGAGCTCTTCCATGTGGGTGCGAATGAGCATTTGCCTGAGCTTGACGAAGTCGCAGTGCTCCTCGTTGTCGACCTCGATGACACCCCAGGGGTAGCGGCGACCGCGGACCTTGCGGCCGTCGGCCGTGCTGACGTCAGCGTTAGCACCGACAACGGCGAACGGCACCTTGGACATGATCTCAGTGTTCTCGGCGATCGTTTCCTCATCGTCATTCTCATAACGAGGGCCCTCGAAGATTTGGATGTTGTGATGCGTAATGTCCGCGAGGATCTGAAAACTGTTAGCGGTGACTTTTAGGTGACAGTTTTCAAACGTACCCTCTGCTTGAAGGAGTTGATCTCCTCATCGGTAAGGGTATCGGCCTTAGCAATGACAGGGATCAAGTTGACCTTGGTGTGAAGCCTGCGCATGACCTCGATATCCAAAGGCTTCAGGGAGTGGCCCGTGGGCTGGATGAAATACACGCAAGCATGGATACGGTTGTCAACAATGTTCATGCGGTTAACTTTGTTCTCGGCGTCAAGGTAAGCATCGTAACGCTGCTCGATGTTCTCGACGATCGGGCGCCAGGAATCGTCGTTGTTGACAAAGTCACCGAAACCCGGGGTGTCGACGACGGTAAGGCGGAGGCGGACACCATTCTCCTCGATATCGGCACTAATCGACTGGATGGCAACGGTCTTGGGAATGATGTCGAGCGAAGGAGGCTTGCGCTCCTTGGGCGGGTAGAGGGAAGTGTTGAACAGGGTGTTGACAAGAGTCGACTTGCCGAGACCAGATTCACCTAGAGGCTGTTAGTCAGTTTTCTCGAGTTGTCGAGGCTCGTCGCGTAATTGGACAATTCACGTACCAACGACCATGACGTTGAAGTTGAAACCCTTGCGAACACTCTTGCGGTGCCACTGGTTGGGCAGGTTGGCAAAACCGACATAGCCGGTAAGCTTCCTCCGGACAATGTTCCTCATGTCACTGGCAGCGGCGGCGGCGGCCTTGGGGTCCCTCGAGGAGACGGTCTGGGGAGCTTGCCCCAGCTGTCCGTTGGCCATGAGGTTGCTGCGTTCGACGTCGCCAGAAGTCGGGGTCGCGGGCTTGCCGTTGACGGGTGAAGCAGCGGAAGGCACCGGAGAGGCCCTTGCTGAGGAAGAGACGGATATGGGGGCGCCGTTGGTAGCTACAAAACACCAGATGTTAGCTTGGACAGCCGGTACCAAGATTGAAGCGACATGGCAGATATGCCATCTCAGGCCACTGGTAAACAAGGCGCCAGCAACCTGGAAATGCCCCGAACAGGACGATGACGGCTTGCGATTTGTGGGTTGTTTGCCGGGGTGGTGGTGCGGGCGCTTGGGTGTACGAGGCAGGCGTCGCAGTGGAGGTTGGAGCGACGGTAGGGGTCGGAAGGCTTACCCATGGCGACTGGAGCGGACGTAGACCGTGACGGTGGGCTTTCTTAACGAGAGACTACTGTGTGGTGAAGGGCGTGGTTAGCTTTGACTGGCATTGGTAAGCTCCCGCCGGCGAATTGCAAGCAGCCAGCAGCTGGCGCTCGAGCGGGAGGAGCCTCGGTGCGCCGGTGGCAGCTTGGGGAAGATGGTCGGTGGCGTACCAGTCAGTCTAGGTATGCTAAGCTTGGCGGCTTCTGGAGGCCAGAGAGTGGCGAGGAGGGAGCAGATGATTGTCAACAGTGCTCGAACGCAGCTGCTTCAAAAGGTGTTGAGTACTGGGAACAAGTGGTGCACGAAGACTCGTCGGTGGTGTAAAGGGGTCCTGCCTTCTGGGGGCAGGGATTAACTTGATTAGTCTTGGCGGCAACGGGGGGGCGGCCGAGCGTTGGGTGCGAGTCGTGGGGTGTGCGACTCGTCCCAGCCGCGCCTCGCACCTCGGGTGATGGATGATGCGTCGACGAGCAGGACTGGACTCTAGGCTGTCCAAAAGTAGGTAGGCACTGGGTGCGAGAGGCGGCGCTGCTGTGCTGTGCTGCTGTGCCTCAACCACGGCGCCTGCCTTTTTTTTTCTCCGTCGCGTCGCACACGGCTACGGCAGGGGAAATTATCACTCCCGCGCCCTCAACATGCCACGGTCCAATCACGTGTCGAACGCTCTAATTTAAGCAGCCGCGGCGATCACCATGGCCCGTTTTGGGCTGGTACGCCATCACGGCTGCTTGCCGTCATGCATGCACCGTTATCTGGAGAATCTCCATGTCTACCAAACAACGCCCAGGGTATATCTGCCATCGCTAACAATGCCCGCCTCGCTCTCCCCTCACCCCAGGCCTGCCAGCGTCTGCGCCAGCTGCTGCTTGTCATACTTGACGTACTTGCCCTTGCCCTTGTCGATCTCGTGGTACCGGTCCCAGAAGCGCCCGTACAGCGGCTCGATGATCGTCTGCACCTCCCGCGCCAAATGCGCCTTGACCTCCTTCTCCATGCCGTAGCTCTTGTGTTTGGCAATCAGGTCGTCAAACGACGTGTTGAAGCTCTTCCACTTCTCCTTCAGGCTGTCCTTGTCCTTGGAGCTCAGATTCTTGACCACTGCCGTCGAATCGATGCTGCTGGCTCCGCCGGAATGCGGGCGTCCTCCACGGTTGGTGTACTGAACATCTAGGAGATACGCTGAAGGTTCGCGCCATGCTTCCAAGTACATGGTTGTGCCCTTCTTGCGCCATGTCTCCACCATCTTGCCCGCACCTCCCATCAGCGGCGCCAACTCCGAGGAGCGAATCATCCTATCGACGACTGCAACATTATTCGCGATGAAGACGCCTTGCAACGGCCTAGTCTTGTGCAGCATCCGGCCCTTGGCTTCAAGTTCCTTCAGCTGGGTTTCGATCATCTCACTTGCATAATGGACAAAAAGCTCCCGACCATCAGCTCCAACGTCAATGTTTGATGAAGCAACAGAATTGGACGACCAGCCTCCGTCTCCAAGCGAGATCAGGATCGAGGAGAGAGGAGTAAGATAGTTCGTCATTTGTTGGAGGCGAGCCATCATTTCAGCGGTAGTTGGCGACGACCCTCCGTCAATGGGCAAAGCAATTAAGGTTACGACCTTATTCCGTGTATCATCGAGGAGCTTCCGTAACGAAGATTTTGCTGTTTCTCGGACTGGCTTTAAGGAATCAGCAATGGGCTGCTTGAGCTGCCCTGTGTTGGACTCTAGCCTCAATGAGAGGTTGGAAACAATGTCGATAATTTCGTATGCAAGGAAGCAATCGGTAATCAAGTTGGCCTTGACGTGGTTGTTCAACTCGCGCAGCGTCTTGGCAAATTCGTTGAGTGATCCTTGGCATGTCTGGGAATAAACACGCGGCCAGTCTTCACGAGAAAAGACCGGGCAAACGTTGTTGTACTCAGCCACGAACAAGCCCTCTAAGCCTGCTGCATACGTGCCTATGCCGTTGGTTCCTTGACGGTATAAAGCGTCCACGGTAGTCTTCTTCGCCGTAGACATACATGCTGCAGCCAAATTGCGTATCGTGCTTGATATATAATCCCCGCGGACATCTGCGTATATTTTGATGGTAGGGGTATCACGGAGATCGGTCTGTGATATCTGCGCTACCGATGCAGATATATGTGCGTTTATGGTCCTAAGACGAGATATCTTGTCCTCTGGTAAAGCGGGAAACGGGAGTTCTGTTTTGTGTCAACACAATTGCACCTCGGCTGTTGGGGATTGACGGACGCTTGGTAATGTAATGGAGAGGTTCTACAGCACGAGCATCCTCTCTTAATATCTCCTTGAAGACATCTTCCAGTTGCTTGGTACCTCTCTTCAGGAGAGAGTTGAGTTCGGCGATGGCCTGTTGGTTTGATCGGAGGTTCGAGTGTTTCAGGTCGCTAAGGGCTTGGGTGGTGCGGTCCAGAGATGCAATAAAGTCGGGCAAGCCAACCTTCTTCGGACTATACGGTGTTAGCGGCAGTCCAACCTACGCGTTACTTGTCGTACGTACCCTGCGTTGATGACACGCTCCTCGCTGCCCCTTTGATCGAGAGGCGCCCGTATGCGATCAATCGCCTCTATGATTCTGTCCACATCTGCATGAAAGTCAGCGTTTGACCCGCACCTTGCCCCGCCCCCTCGAGTGACCCATACTGTTATTCATAGTCTGGAGTTTCTGCGTGTTTCCGTATATAGGCCCGATAGCCTCTGCCACGCTCTTGCCGCTCGTTTCCATGCGGGTAAGAGAGCCTTGGATTTTCTTGGTCAAGGTCTTCAGCTTCTCCATGTTCGCGAAGAGCACCTCCACCTCCGCGCTCTCCTCCGCGAGCGCGGCCTTCCGCGGGGCTACCATCGTGTCGGCGATGTCGGCGGCGGTGACGATTCGAGGGATGACTTCGGGACGGCGGTGTGAGGCGTGAGAGCCCAGAACTGGGGGGGCGGCGATGACAGGGACCTGGCACCGGCGCGGGAGACGCTCGCGGAGTTGGCTGCTGGCGGGAGGGAATATCAACGGGGGCTCGCTTTGTGCATCGTACGGTCTGAGAGGCCACGGGCGGAGCTGCAACTGCTTGGTGACGGCAGAGAGCTGGAGCCGGACCCAGTTTAGTTGCGGGCGCTAAGGCTGTCAGCTCCCCCAGAGCAAGTGGGCAAATCATGGCAATTCCACCCGGCTGACACCCGGTTTTTCAACAATCGCATCATGACATATGTATGATCTTCCGTCACGCTGTGGGTGGAGAAAACTACCTCCTGCGCCTTCCGCCAACCTCCGTCGCTCTTTTCCACAAAACGCTCACCTTCAACGGCTATGCGAACGCTCGCGATTGAGCATGCAATAACACTACCGCAAATTTATTCATACATTTCTTTACATCCATGGCTCGGCTGTCGGATCTGCCAAAGCACAGCGTAGCTTGGTTTCACGGCAGCAGGTAAGGCCTACCACGAGGCTTGCGCGGGTCTTTGACTGACAGAGCTGTCAAGGAAAGTAGGCGGAAGACGACTTCAAGATGTTCGATTCCTTAGCAATTGGCGCACGTCGCATCGCCTTTCCGGCGCATTATTGCTCACAACCACCGCTGGGGGCCTTTTGACTTGCGGCTACTATACGAAGACAGCCCAAGGCTGGGTATCCACCAGGACCCTTCATAATGACAGTTCGAAAGATGCCGCCAACTGGCCATCTGGAACCCCAGAGATAGGGAAGAGGCGGAAAGGTGGTAGCGATTACGAACTACAATTCAGAAAGGATGAAGGCAAGCCAGGACAACAAGCGCCGCCACGGCAAACCAAGATGCACGTCGATGGGCAGGAGAAGGAAGCCAAGGCAGATTCCTCCTGGCAAGGCATCGCAGCAGCGATAGCCTCCTTACCCGATACCGTGACGCATTTGGGTGACACGATTGCCGGTTATATCGTCCCAGACTGGATCCGAATACTACCCGGATTTATTAAAAAACTTCAGAATGAGCTCTCGATAGCTCCAGGCACATTGGCAGATGAGATATGGAAAGACGCAAACGACCCGGAGACCAACCCAGAAATCGTTTGGGACGCGCGCGTACGCATTTCCGGCGACCTGTGCGAGGAAGAAAAACAATTCCGGCAGAAGCGCAAAGTTTATGTTCGTCGGGCGCTGGCAAAATACCTAGGCATGGACGAGAACGAAATCCATCCGGATGACGTGCCTACAATAGCCATGTGTGGCTCGGGCGGCGGTCTTCGTGCTCTAGTTGCAGGATCCTCTTCATACCTTTCAGCTCAAGAGGCTGGGTTATTCGACTGTGTCACGTACACAGCTGGGGTTAGCGGAAGTTGCTGGCTTCAAGCTTTGTATTATTCAAGTCTTACCGGTCAATGCCACCAGAAGCTCATCAGTCATCTCAAAAACAGGCTGGGGGTTCACATTGCCTATCCTCCCCCGGCGTTAGCGATGCTCAACAGTGCACCTACCAACAAATATTTGTTGAGTGGTGTGGTTGAGAAGTACAAAGGAGTTCCAGGGGCTGAGTTTGGGATTGTCGACATCTACGGCCTTTTACTTGCCTCGCGCCTTTTGGTGCCCAAGGGCGAGCTTGCTGTCAATGACGAGGACCTGAAGATCTCTAGTCAACGTCTATACGTCGATAACGGAGCCAATCCTTTGCCGATCTATACAGCGGTTCGACATGAAATCCCACCCGCTGTCTCAGAGGGGGACGCAGAGGCTCACAAGCACAATGAAGCGTGGTTCCAATGGTTTGAGTGGGTACCCCGACACCCCAATACGGTGACCAGAAGTTGATTGAAATAGGTTCACGCCGTATGAAATGTGGTGTGAAGAACTTGGGGCTGGCATCCCCACATGGGCTGTTGGGCGCGAGTTCTCAGAGGGCAAGTGTCGTTGGAGGGATAACGGCCTCGCCCTACCGGAACTGCGCCTCACTCTGCTGATGGGAATCTGGGGCAGTGCGTTCTGCGCCACATTATCCCATTATTACAAAGAGATAAGACCCGTTGTGCAGGGTATTGTGGGATTTGCAGGGATTGACCAGATGATTGCCGACCGCGACCACGATCTTGTCAAAATGCATCCAATTGACCCTGCTGTAATCCCAAACTATGCGCTTGGTCTACGCGGAGCACTCCCTCACTCAACACCGGAGAGCATGTTCGAGACGACGAATCTGCAATTGATGGATGCGGGGATGAGCAACAATCTTCCTCTTTACCCGCTGCTCAGAGAGGGACGAGATGTTGACATCGTCATTGCATTTGATGCTTCCGCCGACGTTCGGACAGATAACTGGCTCAAGGTCGCGGAAGGTTACACGAAACAGCGGGGCATCGTAGGCTGGCCAGTCGGTGCTGGTTGGCCACCAGCAAACGCTTCGACAGAAGAGATTGCAGAGGACTTGGAGGCTGCTCAAGCACACAATCAAGACAAAGCAATTGAGAAGCTTGAAGAGGCCCAAAGCACACAAGCCGAGCATGAAAAGAAGCATCCCCATCCGAAGGGCAGGCCTGATGATCTAGGATATTGCAACGTCTGGATAGGGACAACCGAGGAACGAATTACGGAGGAAGAATTGTCGTCGGGCAGAAAGCGAGTGGAGGAGGATTGGGAGCTCACAAGGCCTGATGCCGGCGTGGCTGTTATCTACTTCCCTTTTCTGGCGAACCCCAAGGTCAAGGGAGTGGATCCGCGCACGTCAGATTTCATGTCTACATGGAATTTTGTCTACTCGCCGAAAAACATTGACAAAGTGGTGGATCTGGCACGAGCAAATTTCGAAGAGGGCAAAGAACAGACCAAACGGACTGTGCGGGCAGTGTACGAGAGGAAAAAGTCGAGGAGGCTAGCTAGAGAGGCTGAGGAGAAGGAGAGGCGTAGGCGGTGGAAGATCAGGACTAACCGGGTCGGGCGCGGCCTTGGAGAGGCAGACCACGGTGACCAGTTCAGCTGAATGATACCCGACGGGAGATGGTGGACCAAGGATTGAAAAAAAAATTAATTAAGACATTGAATTGAGCCAAGACTAGGTAGTGTGAGGTGAGCGGCGCATGTGTGATGACGTCGTGAAGAGGATCCGCTTCCATGCCGGATCGTCAGAGGCAGTCAGCCCCGCGTGCCCGCGCCTGCCTTGATGTTGCGGAGCACCACCGGACGCAAACCATCTCGCAGGGATTGTAGCAGGCTTGTGCAGCCTCTCACGGCTGTTCGGCAGCGTCCGTAACTATATTAAACCTTCCCGCCTCCCTGGTCGCTGGTGCAGCCTCCATTCGCTCGCCCACCATGGCTCCCACCCCTACCGAAGCCCAGCGCGAACAGGAGCAGCACGAGGAGGCGTCGCACAATCCCAAAGGTCTCAAGGAGCACATCAAGCATCCATTCCCGCACCTTCGCGAAAAGCTCAGAGACACGCATCTCTACGAAGCCAAGGTCCAGCTGAACCATCTCAAGCACAAGATTGGCAAGCTCGACAACCTCATCAACCCCAATCACCGCCATGACGAGGAGCATGAAAAGCGCACCGATGCCAAGAGGACCGCGATCGCCGAGAGTCACCGTTTCGAAAGCTTTGCGCCCGAGCGCGACGGCAACCTCGTCAAATGGTATATCGACGGCCGCGACTACTTCTGGGCTGTATCCGTGGCCCTGGAAAGAGCTAAGGAAACCATCTACATCGCCGACTGGTGGCTGTCTCCTGAGCTATTCCTGCGCAGGCCCCCCTACTACAACCAGGAATGGCGGCTGGACCAGGTGCTGAAACGCCGCGCCGAAGCTGGCGTAAAGATCTACGTCATCGTCTACAAAGAAGTTCAGGCCGCGATTACGTGTAACAGTGCCCACACCAAGCACGCCCTGACGGCATTGTGCCCGCCCGGCTCCCCAGGGCACGGCAATATTAGGGTTATGCGGCACCCGGACCACAATGTTTTTGAGAACATGGGAGATATGACTTTTTACTGGGCCCACCATGAAAAGTTTATTGTAATCGACTACGCAATGGCGTTCATTGGCGGGTTGGATTTGTGCTTTGGTCGTTGGGACAACAAACAGCACCTGATGGCCGACGTGCACCCTGGAGGTGTACGAGACGAAGTTTTCCCAGGCCAAGACTTCAACAACAACCGTATCATGGACTTCCAGTCTGTTGAGGATTGGAAGTCGAACGAGCTCTCCAAGGCCGAATACGGTCGTATGCCATGGCACGATGTCGCTATGGGCGTTATTGGACCGTGCGTCTATGACATTGCGGAGCATTTCATTCTTCGCTGGAACTTGGTCAAGCGAGACAAGTACAAACGTGATCAGCGGTATGACTGGCTCATGCTGGAGGGGAGATTGGGTGACGATGAGGACCTGGTTGCAGTGCAACGCCCGAAGCACCCGGTTGGAGAGTATATCCAGCATCCTCGAAGCCCGCTAGACACTAAACCGCTGGACGGTACCCAAGGAAGCGTTCATGCTCAGATTGTCAGGAGCAGCGCTGATTGGAGCAGTGGTATATTGACGGAACACAGCATTCAGAACGCATATTGCGAGATTATCAGAAATGCTCAGCACTATGTCTATATTGAGAACCAGTTTTTTAGTAGGTTTCAATCTCGTTGCTGTAACAACGAACTATACTAACAATCCTAGTCACCTCTACGGGCGAATCACAATCTCCTATCCACAATCAGATTGGCCGCGCCATTGTCGACGCCTGTGTCCGCGCTGGCAAAGAAGGGAGGAAGTTCCGCGTCATCATCGTCATCCCCGCCATTCCTGGGTTCGCTGGCGATCTCAGGTCTGCTGCTGCCACTGGTACTCGCGCTATTATGGATTACCAGTACAAGTCCATTAACCGCGGCGAGCACTCTATTAAGGAGCAGATCCGCAAGGAGGGCGTCAACCCGGATGATCACATCTTTGTGTTTAACCTCCGTTCATATGACCGTCTTAACACGACGCCTGCTATGAGACGCCAAGAAGAGGCATCAGGCGTCACCTACCAGGACATTCAGCGTGCGGAAGCCGAAGAGATCATGTCCAGCGGTGTTCATGGTGCGGCTGGTGACTCTTCCAGCAGTAGTGAGGGAGGATATGATTCGGACGGGGGGGATGAGGAACGGCAAAGACTGCAGGATAAAAGGCGACGTTTCGAATCGAAGCGCAGAGAAGCCGGACTGGAAAAAACTCAAAGCAAGGCAGGCGTCATCAGCAAAGACTCAATCGCACAAAACGCGCTCGAGGGCGAAGGTGCTGTTAGTGATGAGCGATGGGACCCTGACGACCCCGACTCGGAAAAGCAGAACTTTGTGCAGGAGGAACTGTACATCCACGGCAAAGTCTGCATCGTCGACGACAAGATCGCCCTGTGCGGCAGCTCCAACATCAACGATCGCTCTCAACTCGGCTACCACGACTCGGAGCTCACTATCGTCATGGAAGACACCAACACAGTGCAGTCCACTATGGATGGCCAGCCGCATCAGGCGGGACACCATGCCACAACATTGCGCCGCATGCTATGGCGTGAGCACCTCGGCCTTATTAAAGCCCAACAGTACGACGCTTCGGATGATCCCAACGCTCAGCCCCCGGGCGATTGCCCGAACGACGCCGTCAAGGACGAAGTATACCAGTGGCTGGAGGACCCGCTTAATGAGGACGTGTGGAACATGTGGACAGGGCGGGCGACGAAGAATACAGAAATCTTCCGCGACTTGTTCCACGCAGACCCGGACGACAACAGTATGCATTGGCCCTCCTCTCCCTTACTCCTATGCTTTCAGCCAAAGACCAGTGCTAA
This sequence comes from Aplosporella prunicola CBS 121167, assembly GCF_010093885.1. Classification (NCBI taxonomy): domain Eukaryota; kingdom Fungi; phylum Ascomycota; class Dothideomycetes; order Botryosphaeriales; family Aplosporellaceae; genus Aplosporella; species Aplosporella prunicola. Next base: position 111,826 of record NW_022983566.1, read on the forward strand.
CGATTCGCTATCTAGTTAAAACATTCGAAGACTACGCCACTTTCCTGCCGTCCACCGACCCGAACAAGACAGACACGCAGCATAAGCAGGGCCATCTGTACGCCGTGGATCGTCCGATCGAGGAGATCAAGAAGGCGCTCGATGAGATCAAGGGACATCTTGTCTGGATGCCGCTTGATTTCTTGAAGGACGCGAATATGGCTGAAAAGGGCCTGCAGGTCAATGCTTACACGGAGAGTATTTACACCTAAGGGGCTGTGCTTGAGACATGAGAGAGGCGGTTTATGTGGAACATGGTGTCGAGCTACAGCGGCGACGCCGGCGACGACGGGAAAAGCTCCAAAAGGCTTGACTTGGCAAGAGGGACGTTTAGGCGCAGCCGCAGTTGGGCTGATGAGATGGCGGCTTCGTGATTCCCGCTTTTCATTCTACTTCTGTTCTTCCTACTTCTTCCTTTTTTTTTTTTTTTGTTTTTATTCACTTACGATGAACGACGGCGTCCTCCGGTTTGTATCATCATGACGACGGACGCGCCACGAATTTCTTCTCTTGGTACCATTCATTTAACGCTACTTATTTTATATTTTTTTCAATAGTCGTAATCTTTGATACCTGCATATTTTCTACTTGATTGGTAGTGGGCTGTGGGTCTTTACCAGTAGTGGTGGTACCGGCATTGATTTGAAACTTAGGCCCTGCTTGTTGATGTGGTGTGTCGCGGAGAGCGGCATGAGAGCCGCCGGCACGTGGGAGGGGTGGAGTTGTGGGGTCGTGAGATTGGGAGGTGCTGTGTTTATGCGCAAGGGTCCTTGCTAGATGGACTGTGGTCTAGAAGGCTGGACAATGAGTGGTTTCAGAAGCACGGTTTTCTTGTCCTTGCTGCTGATATACATGTTCGGGAAGTTTTACGGTAAGTTAATGCGCTCGGCGGTTGTGGTGAGATTTCGATGCCCTCGGCTGCTCCCGCTGTGGTGGCAGCTTTGTTCAAGACGATCTCTCACGGTTCACAGGATGCGCACACTGTGCAATAGTAACAGGCATCTACCACGTATATCACATCTGGCCACAACGATATGCTCGACACGGTTTTCGGGGATTTATGTATGTGTGTATAAAATTCCAAATTCCATCTCACTTAGCGGAGAAACTGGTTCCTGTTCCGGTAACCCCTCAACTCCCTGCCATGGCATCGCAATCGTATAGGATATATACTTGATTCAAGGAAAGCAAAAAAGGGGATATAGAAGAAAACGTAAGTCTAAGCCGCTCTAAACCATGTTGGGGCCCAGCTCGTGCGTGATATCCACGCAAACAAACTCTTCCTCCTCTTCTTCCTCTTCTCTCATTCTATTTCTACTGCCATGCCGGTTGACGTCATTTAACTCGTGTTCTTCAGCGTAAAGAGAGGGAGTAGAAGGAGTAGAGCGGGGAGAGTTGAGAGAGTAAGGAAAGCTAGGAGAGCGAGGAGAATAAGGGTAGCCAGGAGAACGGGGGTAAAAGAAACTAGGAGAGCGCGGGGAAGAAGGAAAATGAACAGAACGAGGAGAGTAAGGGAATTTTGAAGAGCGAGGAGAATAGGTAGAAAGTTCGTCCTTTGGAAGGTGATTTGGAACCGAGCGAGGAGAGTTTGAAGAGCAGGGCGAGTAACCAGACAGCTCGTCCTTTGGAACATGTTTCGGGACCGAGCGAGGAGAATAAGGGAAATTGGAAGAGCAAGGCGAGTCGACAGATAGCTCGTCCTTGGGAACCTGCTTCTGATATTTTCGCATGTCTCTTCCCGTAGCGGAAGAGATCCCCGTGGGGCTTTTCTTGCGGAGGCCCAGACATGTGGATCTTCGGGATTGTTGGACAAGAGGACCGAGAGTAGGAAGACATGCGCTGATGATTCCGACGAATGGTTCGACGCATGTCCACGCGAAGGCTGGGCATAGGTACCAGGACTTGTCGAGTTCGGTCATGAGGTGATGCATGGCTTCGATTCGAGCACCGCATGCTCCGATAACACTGCCAAAGCATACGAGTAAGCTTCTCTTCCTTGGAGAAGATTTTTAGGATATACATACAAGACTCCCAGAGCAAGCATGCCAGATACAGCTAGTTTGTTTGCTGTTGTCGTGTGCAATGTCCAGACCGGATAGATGGGCATGAGCAAGATGACGATGTCGACCGCCATTGCCCAAATGGCATTCTGCCAATAGAACCTAGGTAGGTCCATGCATACGCCAGTTTTCAGGAGCAGTGGGTTTGTGTATTGCTCCCAGATAAGTGATAAGGGCCGGCAGCCAGCATTCAGGACAATTATAACTGTGACCCAGTAGCTGATGATGAGAAACAGGCCGAAGTAGTAGACGTATTTAAAGTTAAATATGCGTCGATAATAGAGTAGGATCGAGAGCTTCGTGCACGTTACAGCCGTACTGTATATCAGACCGTCGGCATAAATAATCTACGAATAAATTTTAGTATTTATATCTAGATCAAGACAAAAACACTTACCTTGAGAAGGCTGGTGATGTTTTCGGGCTTAAGGGCCCAAATGTGCTTTCCACTCCCATGCTTTCCAGATTCAAAAGCACAGGACGCAGAGCCTATACTAATGATCTAAAGCTAGTTAGCACCAAAAACGTTGCTAAAACTTCTTTAGAAACTTACCATGCCAAGTATTAACCAATAGTCATCCGCCTTCATGTAAGGGTCCTTCGAGATGTACTTTGCTACGAAGCGTAGTGCGAAGATGATGACAGTAAGGACGATAACGACAATTATGGGGGCCCAAATGACATCTGAAGCATTTTCGGTGAGGTCGAGTCCAGCTGGAGGAAGACCAAAGATGTCTTCGGGTCCCATCGTCTATCGACTGCAAGTCAAGACGGAGGATAAGGCTGGGACGGGAGAGTGTTAAGATGTGGTGGGTCCCATTGGGCGACGAAAGTCTATTTATCGCTGATAGTCCGGGACGGTTAATGAAAGATTCTAGATTTAGGACCCGCATTGAGCAGTGTAATGTTCTCCAACAGCTTTCTTACCTCGGGCTGACACAACCGATTGACATCATTACCCACCTATGGCCATCAGGATTCACGTTAGACTGTTGGGTGCTATGGTAAACTTCCTCTCTGCCACAGTGGCTCTGCCCCATTCTGAATTTGATACTCCGCAGCTCGGTAGGCTTTCTGCTCTGTGAGGCTTCAGCCGCAACGTTCCAGAGATATCGGCACGAAGATTAAGTTATTAATAAAGTCCTATGCCTGTTTTCAGCCGCTTTATCCCTGATTTAGTATCAGCTCCTCCAGGCTTCGGGGTAAAACTGGAGCATGGCGAGATCTTGGGTCCGCGGCGCGGTAGCTGCCTGTGGCCCGCATGGGGTCCACGTGGTCTAAGCGACTAAAGACAATCCTTCCACGTGGCGGGGGCGAGAAACGGTCTCCGAGGATTCGTATTACCCTCGAACCGAGTCTTTTGCTATTCTGTCCCAGCTTGCGCCCCTCAGATCAATTGACTCAAACCGCAGCACGTGGGAGACCCGAGCCTCATTCCTTTGTAAATATAGTAGATAAGCTTTGATCTGCGAGCATCGCTTAATTAGGTAGACACTAGCGACTTAGCATTTGCCAATAGGGGACTAAACAAGCTTCCTTATACACCTAATAGCTGCAAGCTCGTCAAGAACAACGCCTTATCTTTGTTCTAGAAACGCCAAGTTTTCTCAAACCCTAGATGCATTCGTCATGCCGCCTAGCATTGACCAAAAATGCTATTTGAGACTGATACGGGAAGCCAACAGTGCTAGGGCGGTTATGACCCCGACCAGCCCCCAATGCAATTAAACTGGCTTATGCTAGAATGTTCAGACCCACGAGCGCCTTTGGCCCCGTTGCGGTCGCGCAAGGCCGCAACACGAAGGAACTGTACTCGCTTGGGGCCACAAAAGTGAGAAAACATCGTTAAAATCAGAGGGCGCCCCTAAGTTTTTTGGTGTGGGGGCCGCGGGTTTAAAGTCAGCAGTAATCCCACTACCGCGAGCGCTTAACTCGCAAAAGGTTTTTTTTCTTGCATTTATTAACGGTGTCCCAATAAGAAGTCACTGACTATTTTGTTGTATAGTCTGAAACAGGGAACAGTGAATAGTAGTCCTGATAACACAACGCATAACCAACTACAACATAGCTGTGGCAGTGGAAAAACCAACCAGGTTTGATGCAAAAATAACGATAGCGGTCGTAAGTGTTGAGGCCGTGGGGGGCGAAATGCTTCGCCTGGCAGATCCGTAGAGGAAGTGGATCCCTGCCTGCCCTGTCAATGCGTCTATCACCGAACCAATTGCATTTATGGTACCCAATGTCAGCTCTGCTGATCGGCTGTAGGGCGATGCTAATTAGCCGCATGTATAATCAATATTGATGACTGGATCAGATGACCGGAGCAAGGCAGACTGGCACTCCGAGCTGAATTTCATGTTCGCCCCCAAAGTCACAACGGCCTCAAAAAACAGTACACTTTATATGCTCAAAACTAAAGAGATATTTATCAGTATCCATAAACAAGCTTTCTCAGTATCAGATTGCGCAACTCAGTCAGAGTACATCTTTTCAGCACTTAAACCGCCTCTTTGTTGTAGAAATGCTACTTACTGATTATACTACCGTTTATGACATCTAACACTATTAGTTTTGCCGGTTTCAAGTCTAGTAGTAACAATTTATTTTCATAACTAGAAACATTTAAAGCTACACACATAATTCTTATAACGAATACCGTTCATAGGTGAAAGTGGCAATAACACCACCATGTGCACCCTATGCATCGTATATTGGTCCAATATCTACTTGGCTTAAAAATTTGCTTCCAGCTCAACACCTATGCTTCATTTTATACATAGGGCTGGCTAACTAATCACGGTCTCCAAGTTTCATCATTTGAACAGCTAGACATAAGTTCTGATCATCGATCAGGAAATGTTGTAAATGCTATCATGGTTTCCTATAATAGAAACAAATGACTCTAGATCAAGCATGGAAAGATCCAGTCCCCAATCTATCGTTGGCCATGACGTATCGAGAGAATTATCCTCAGCACCAGTGACTGGCTCTCCAGAAGCCTCAAAATCAGGAGGTGGATTATGCGACATAAATGGCTGCCGCAGCTCTATCCAAGATTCTTCTGGATGATGCTGATTGCGAACCACATCCTCGCGCGATTCCTGAGCCACTGGCAATTCCGTGACTTGCGGTTTTTGAGGCACAGCCGCTTTGACCTTTTGCAGCATCTGCTCGAGCGCCGACACAATGCTCCGTATCGGCTCTCGTTGGATCAGTTTCCGGAGAGTATCGAGCCCGCGGCTTATGTATGCTATGTGCTGGTTCGACGAGCGCTTGTCATGGATTGCCGCCATCACGAGGACGAAGCATGCGGTCTCCAAAAAGAATCCATGGTTGCATAGGGCCTATTCCGCGTTAGTATGTGCTATGAAAAGCTCATCTATCTTGGCAAGTTACCTGTAGGTTGATGTCCGAGGAGATTAATAGTTCTGCAAACAGGACTGTTGATTTCGCTGCGCTAATGCAATACTCGCCGGCTTCAAAAAGCAAAGACTCCTTGGAAAAGTACTTCTGCCTTTCTTCATCTCTTTCCATCTCGGCTCGCTTTTTGAGCTGCACATATAATAGAAGAAACGGTCGAAAAGCAAGAAGCATTGTGTAATAATACACTAGAATTCTGTCAGCTTTGCAAAAATGCAGTGCAGCGGTACTTACAGTAAGAGTAAATGACATGCCACAAGAGAATCTCTCTATTCGTATAATCGGGTGTCCCGCCAATTGTGATATTCAAATCTTCCTTAACAGTCGCGGAGAATTTCAGGAGGCTATGGCGGATGCTATACGCTGACCTCAATCCAGCATTGATGGAAGTGTCGTGGCGATTGTACATTTGATGCGTGCGGCGGATGATCATGCAAAGCCGGACAATAGCCCCCATCGCAGATGGTCTTTCCGGGGCCGGGATTCCTATATCATCTCGGGACAACATATAAGGTCTTCCAAGTACGAAACAATTAATGCTTTCGTGGACAAACAGATTCCACATGGTTGAGCTTGCCTCGGAGCGGGTGTTATTGCTTCGATGAGGAGCACTTCCCTCTCGGTGAAGTCCCGCTGCCAGGGACTTTGTGACCGCGTTGCCAAGGCAAATATGTGAGGCATTGGGATGCCCAGCCCCGAACTCGCAGTGAGCAAGAAGCAGAGAAACTTGGACAGCCTTCATGTTGACAACGTAAAGCAACTGCTCCGCCTCAGTACGCGCTTGCTTGAGAAGCGTCTTTCTCCAGTAGTCGTGTTCAGTTGATCGGGCGCCCATGGCCATAGCAATTACTACGAGAGCTTTTTCGGCAATTCCGACGTGGCCGGGGTTGGCTGTGCCGTACAGTTGCTCGAAGTTGGCGGTCAACTGTTCTGCATCGAGACAGGGAATGAAACAGTGCACGGTTGTGAGATATTTATCCAAAAAACTTTTGGCGAGACTGTATCGGAGGAACAAGGGAGCTGGTTGACGAGGATCGGAGACATTATCAAAGACAATTCCTCGATATTTGTAAGTGTCGATCCCTGCTTCACCGTCCTGGACTTCATCGTTCTGTCCCTCGGACTGACCAGCCTGAGGACGTTCCGTGGAAAGGTGACTATGCAGATGCTGGAGGAACGAGAAGTTTGACGAGGATCCATAGTAAAGCTGTAGCACGCAGGCCGGTATTTCTGGTGGAGCGTGAGTAGCGCGGATGTTGTTGAAGATTGGCATATTTGAAGGATCATCTCCAATCTCTCTCGTGTCGGTAGAAGCCGTTTCTGGACGCGTCATATGGCTCTCTTCATCATCCTGCTCGTCTTCTATCTCTTCAGCAGTCCGTTTCCTCCCACGTCTTGGTGAGTGTGAAGCTTTAGAGGCTCTGTGCCTGAAGAAGTTTCGGTACAAGCATTCAGTGCCGCGTCTAGAGCAGACGTTGCATGGCGTCAGACCATTACATTTCTGCTTTCTCCGACGACATTCTGAAGAATTGTCAGGTTCCAATGGCAATATGGATTGTTCTTAAAAATAAGGAATACCTTCGCATGCTTTGGGTATCCGTCTTTTGATGGGAGCTGCTGTTCTTAGTCAGTTTTCATATGGTCGAACTATAACTGATTAAGTGACCGAAATATCGCTTGAGTAGCAATCTGATTACACGTCACCTCTGATGAAGTCAAGATCCTCAATCAAAAGTTCGCGGCAATCGGTTACATGCGACCAGATCCAAGGCCCCTTGGATGGGCCATAGAAACATCTTAAACGCACCGGAAGAAGCCGCCGAGTTGTTCCCTTCCATGGCGGCAATATGGCTGTATTGTACTGAAGCTTGTTTGACGCAAGGGGTTTGGCCGTTTGGCCCCCCGCCAAAGCCTTTACAGCGGGGATCTTGGCACACGTGACTATTTTAGCTATAAAATGAACTGTTCGACTGCAAGAAATATTTATTAATTGGCAAGGTATTCTATGTGTAAGTTTGAATCAGTAGATCTGTTAGTGATGCAATCTCGAAATCCTTCATTCGGATATATATGATGTAGCAGTCATAGGTAGGGTCGGATGTTAGATCGGATTTATGTTGACTCGGATGTGAAGTAATCGGATATACGATTATGTGCACTTACATCAATGATTATGACCAACCGTACCAACTCAGTATTAATGAATCTGCCGAAGATGAGCTCACTCAACATGTGTTGGTGATAGCTTCTCAGGAAATTCAGAGCATTAAACCTCCTACTCAATTTCGAGTTTAATAGGAAGAAAAATAAAAACCGGGTTTCCGGGTCTGACTACAGCAGAACTTCAGCAGCTTGCTCCAACGCTCTTCGCAGGTAAATCCCCCTTACTACATCTTTGGGAGTTTTATAAAACAGAAGTGACACATTCCGAGCACTAAGATTTTTCTCAGCTGCAGCAGAATTCTAGGCCGTTCGCACGTTCTAGACGTTCGCAGTGAATGTCACGGATCTCAAAAGGGGCCCGCCCCCTTCGCCCAGGTCCGTGCTCATGACAAAAAGATAAAAAAGTGCTCACCCTTCACTTGCAGTCGTATGACAGTAATGAAGAAGGATGCCGTATTGCTTTGCATCAGCCGCGAATCGAACGCGGGGCCCATCGATGGCAACGATGGATTTTACCACTAAACCACTGATGCTGTTCAACAAGCGTTATTGTGATGGAAAATACACTGAATATTTTACTTATAACTAGAATAACGTCAAACAAAAAAGGGGAACTGTAGGAAAAAGTGTAAAGGAATAAAGGGATGTAATGAATAGGAAGTCAAAAGTGCCATTCCCGGCACATTTAAAAAGAAAGAAAGCCACTCCCACCTGTCCGATAATAAGTTGAAGAACTCCCTAGCGTTCCCTGTCATGTTCGTCTTACACTCTACCTTACCCCTCCACCAGTGCTTTGAACATGCTTCCCTCCTGTTTCATAAGTATACCTGGCTCGCCAGCCTCAGCCACAACGCCGCGGTCCATAACTATAACGCGGTCAAAATCGAGGATTGTGTGTAAACGATGAGCGATGGCAATAACAGTGCGATCTGCAAATGCTTCTCGGAGAATTTTTTGCATGAGCGTGTCGGTTGCTGGATCGACACTGTAAGTGGGATGAGAGTCAGTTGTTTGGGCATATGAAAGCTTCGGGATAAAGGAGAGAGAGAGAGACTGAGAGGGAAGAGGGTAGAAATGACACATAGACAGAGCTTTATTGGAAAGAAAGGAACACCAGTCACTTACCTACTGGTCGCCTCATCCAGCACTACAATTTTCCCCGTCTGCAATGTCGCTCTCGCCAGACAAAACAGCTGTTTCTCCCCTTGGCTCAGCAGCGCATCGATACTATCCAGCCTCATATCCAAGACATTTCCCTCCGCCCCTGCCGCCTCTACAAACTTACCCCACAGCCCGACTTTCTCCAACGCCAGCACCATGCTCTCATCAGTGACGTGCGTCTCCCTCTCATCAACTACACCCGGCATCTGCCACGGCACTAAGTTCGCGCGTACGCTGCTGCTCTGTAAAAAGAATGGCTCCTGTGGCAGCGCCACGATCTTGGATCTCAAAACTGACAGAAGCACGGCGTCTGTCGGCACGCCATTGATACAAATTTGGCCGTCTGTGCGGTGCAGCAGGCCGAACAGCGCTGCGACTAGGCTCGACTTGCCACTGCCTGTGCGACCGCAAATGCCGACTTTTTCGCCGGGTGCGATGGACAGGTTGATATTTCTGATGACTGGTGTGCCGGCCTCAGAATAGGCGGCTGCGAGGTCGCGGAATTCGAGGGACCCATTAGCTGGCCATGCTTGGTCAACGGGCTGAGGCGGGAGGCCTTGCTCTTCCAGCGGTGTGTTGGTCGCAAAACGACGGATTCTGGCGACGGCACTGAGGGCGGTCTCGAGATCTGTCCAGGAGGTGACGAGGATGCGGACGGCGACACCAAGGTCCATCTTAAAAAGAAGAGTCAGCAGATGAAACTTTTGAGGAGCCTGTAGAATGTTGAACTGGAAACACGCATACCGCACCGACAAGTGCGAGACCGAGGTAACCAGCATCGATCTTGTCCCTTATCGCAACTGCCAATCCCACAAGCACAACGACCAATCCTGCCACCATTAACTCCAACACTAGCTTTAGCCAGTTCTGGATGGCGTTTAAAAGGTAGAACGGAACCTGGCTTTCATCAAGCAGCTTCTTGTTCCTGGCCCTGTAGGCATCATTCCATCCCATTGCACGGATAGTTATGATACCAGCCAGCGTTTCCAAAAAGTTTGTACACAGTGGCGCTTTCGCTTCCAGGTCCATTAGCCTTATTTGTCTGCTTGTGCGCAGATACACGCGCTGGATGATGTAAGACACCAATCCAAGGAATGGGATAAGGGCAGCGATTGGGGGCGTAGCAGCGATAGTGATAGCAAAAAGGGCAGTTTGTTCGATAATCGAGGCTGTCGTGTTGAGCCAGGCAAAGACAAGTTGTCGGTCGACGAGAACAATATCCTGGGAGAAAATATTTGTGATATTGCCGATGTCGGTAGCAGTGAGGTAGGAAAAACGGGCGTGGACGAGGGAAACGAGCTGCTTGGCATGTAGGGAGAGGCTTGAACGTTTAATGAAGAAGAGTGTAAAATGGCTGTCGAAAGTTAACTCGGTCATAAGAAGGGATGGTGTGGGGGGTTACCCAAGCCAAACCGAGATCACTGCAACATCGATGACAGTAAGGATGGTGAACACTATCATGCCTCTCTTCAAAGAAGCCGCCGTATTGCTGGCTTTAGCCAGTTCCTGCAAATATACATCTGAATTGTGTTTTAGTAACATTTGAGCTGCTGGAGCGGTGTTACTTACATTGTCCTGTCGTAGCAATGGTCGAAAGAACGGTGAGTACCGTGTAAATTGTGATATGTTTCTTGCCTATAGCACCAAGATAGTATATCAGAGTACGCATGTCTCCGGTTCGTCTATCCTCTTCCTCTTCTTCCTCAACAGGCGCTACATTTGCCATAGTCATTTCGGCATCATCATGTTTACCAAAGTTGCTCTCTTTACCGACATCATCAGGCGAAGCACTTAAGCTCTTTTCATGAAGACTGTGTTCTTCGAGGAATCCTTGTTTAGCCGCAAGCTGGTTATAGCTCCCATCGCCGACAATGCGTCCCGCAGACAAAACAATCAACCGATCTGCTTGCGGAGCGAAGTGGGCAGAATGCGTAGCGAGGATTATGGTGCAACCAGCTTTGCGGAGCAAGCCATCTTTTCCAAAGACTCGAGTAAAGACCAAGTTCTCCGTCGTATTGTCCAGACCCGACAAAATGTCGTCGATAATCAATATAGGCTTCCGTGCATAAAGTGCGCGTGCGAGGGAGATCCTGTTCTTCTGGCCGCCGCTCAGTGATATCCCGCGTGACCCAACCTTCGTAAGGTCTCCCCACTTTTGCTCTCTGAAGTCGTGCTGGAGCCCGCATGCCCAAGAAACATTGTCGTACCAGTGTTGTTCGAATGGGCTTTCTCCTAAGATATTGTCTCGTAATGTCGCGTTTCGGAGCCAAGAAGCTTGTGCACAGAATGACATGCCGGTTTTTGGTGTGATGAGCTGACCACGGCTTATGTTGACTTCGCCGACTAGAGATTGTAGAAGAACTGATTTTCCAGAAGCAACCTTGCCAATAATCAAAGTGAGCGTCCCTTTCATTATTCTTAAATCAATATCTTGCAGCAATGTTTGGCCTTGTTGAGTTTCAAAAGCGCCATTGCGTATTTCCAAAGGCGCCGGGACCTCCGACGTAGGCTTGTCGACGAGGGAAATAGATTCAAGCTCTATACCATCTTGAGAGGGGGTCAACGCATCACCATGCCCGGTGGGATGTGTATGCTCTTTTGTAGTCAGGTATACTTGAATGCGCTCTAGCGAGGCAACTGCACTCTGAGCCTGAGGGATGCTTTGTAAAGCCAGAAGCATTGGTGATGTAACGAGTTTCAATGCAGAAAGCGAGGTGAATAGAACTTCGAAGTCGAACTGTTTCTTTTTGGACAGTGCGATTGCGGCAAAGATGATATAGGACACAAATAGTGTTATCTGGAACAGGACATTTGCTGGAGATATGAGCGATCAAGTCCGAGTTAATGATAGGTCTAGTACTTACAGATGATGAAGACGCGGGCTAAAAGTTTCAGAATATATCTGTGAGCCGCATGAGCACTGGAGCATTCATAAATGGCTTAGGAGGTTGTGTCTTACCGCTGTGCAACAACTTCGTCGTATCTTAAAGAAGAAAGTTTGTGATGGACAACTTCAGTCAAGCCAAGCATACGGATGCCCTTCATAGAAGCAACAGCATACGCGATGTTCGTAACGCGTTTCTCAGTTGCCGCTACCCAACTGATCTGTCGCTTTCCAACTTCTCCGCCGGCACCCGAAGAGAGGATAGTCGAAAGGACAAAGACGACCAGTGGTGCAACGAAGACAGAACCCAAATGGGTGTAAAGGATGTATAAGCCAATTCCGGAATTGATAATCGTGGCCCAAAATTCGTGCATGTTTTTGACCCCTTCCACGACCTTCTCAACATCAACATTCATTAGAACGGTGGCTGAGTCAAGATTGACTGCTTGTGATGATATATGCAGTGATTTCTCGTATATTGTGGAGACGAGCACACCTCGGAGCTTCACGGAAAAGCGAGCCACGTTCTGTGTGTACCATGACGAGAAGATAGCAAGGCCTATGTAATCGAGAGCGAATGCAGCAATAAGGCCATAGCCTTCGTTTTTCGTGTTGCTGTTCGTGGGCTTTTGCACATAGCTAACCATGGCCGAGATGAGGAATGGCTGAGCCAAGGTCGTGCCCATAGAGAGGAGTCTGGAATAGAAAATTAGCATTTTAAAAGGCATACTGAAAACGAAATAGGCCTGACCTCGGTAATACAGGGAATAAAAGATCTCTTTTCAAGACTGATGTTACGACTCCGGCAAGGGCATGCTTTTTGTTCTTATTTGGAATAATTGTCCAGGCATTCATGAATGTTTCGCGCAAAGTCTCTGAGACAAGCTCTTCCTCGATCGTGTGGAGATCCCGAGGCTTCAAAATCTGCCGGTAGCCTGTTGTTAGAGTCAGTTCATAAGCAGTATGTACCCATACTTGTCTAATCGAACCGACAAACCTCGCTTGAAGAGATCGTTGAGATACCAGAAGAGCTTCTGGCCAAAGAGGCCAATAGTATCCTCTGGGGAAAGTCTCCGGCCCTTATCTAATAACAAGTTCCGTTTGCTCAAAGACTCCAGTAATAGTAAGGCTCCAGTCAAACCGGTATGCACTGACGCCGAGACGACAAGGGGCGAGCTGTACCCCATGAGGAAGAGAGTACGTAACCTGATGGCATTGCAAAGGAACAAAATAAGAAGAAATATTTGTAACAAATGACTGGGACGCAAGGCACGCGTATGTTCAAAGCGCGAAAGCAGAAAAATAAAGAGAGAGGATATCAATTCGAACGACGCGGATACCAATGATGTCTTAGTCTTGTAGCCCTCCAACTGGACCCACAGGACGAACAGCAGGACACTGGAAGCGGCATACAGCGTAGTGGTGACCTAATGGAAGCACCAAGTTAAATTTAGTAGTTTCAGATGATATATTTGCATTGCCATACCAACTTAAGGAAACCCAAGTACGAAGTCTTGGCTACTCTGATTTTTCGTCGTCTCAGCGTCACAAGCCGCACTGGAGCCAGCAGGACGAGGAGAATCTGGGGTAGCAGCCCAAGCATGCTTTCTTCGAATGTCAACGTGAGGTCAAAGCCTCCACGGCATGCCCCGGCAGCAGGCCCGAAAGAGCCATCCGATTTACAGAATTTGACCATCGAAGGTGTATCGAATTCACGAACAAATGTAAGTATGTGCAAATGTGATTTATGGCGTGCGACGTTGAGACCTCGCTTTATATGGGAGGAGTCAAGATAAGCGCGTGGACGTGGTATGGTGTGCTGCGAATCGGAAATGTCCCAATGCTGCCTAACGCGGATAAAGACGCCCCCTCTTTTCGAAGCTTATCAGTGTTATGCACGTGATGTAAGAAGGCTACGGACTGTTCGAACCAGCAAATTTGTCAACTGCATTTTCATAGAAAGAGTTGTGGTGTCAAATCTTTTGTCGACTATGGACCGACCCGGAGATCGTAGTTGCAACTAATGTCATCGTTCAAAACCTACCCGGAGTCCTCTGCTGTTAACCAACATACAAATGCAAGGACACCGTCTCATTAGAGATGGGGAAATGGACAAGAACGGCGGACCTCTATTCTTACTAACACCAGCAGTCATTCTTCGTTCCAGGCGTTATTGCTCATCGACCAAACCCGAACCAACCCCGCTTCTTGGGTTGTTCTTCTACATCCTCGCCGCCGTTCTGTTCAGAAACTTGGGTCACGGCTTCTTCTTCCTCCTGTCCAGGATATCTTATGTAGTTCCAAGCCACGTCCAAGAAAAGTGGTTTGACAGGCACGGGCTGCAGCCTGGGTGGCCATTGAATCAGCTTATCCAGATTGACTCCGCCTACGGGATATTCGTTCAAGCATTCCACAATAGGGGTTAAGTTCATCGCATCCTTTGCATTGGCGGTGCTGTGGGCCAACGATGACTTTTGCAATTCGACCAACCCGCGGAACTGCGACGTGAGACCTTGCAAATGGTTGTGGACCGACTCTGCGGCCTCAGGGCTGACGTCGAGCTTGGGCGGTCCTGATGAGGTCGGCTCTGATGCTGCTGCGGTGGAAAGGGCTTTCGACGACAAATCCAAAGCCCGAGCGAAAAGGGCGAGAGCGTTCTTAGAATTAGAGAGCAAGGCGTGGGAGTACGCTATGTTGAGGCACCTGGATAGGTTGTTAGCAAAAATTCGTTGATATCTTTGTGCATGTGCGCATACTTCAAAGCTTGGAAATATGCCCGCTTCCCATCAAGTTCTTCAATAAAGCCGGCATCCCTCATTGCACCTCTTAAATCCTTCACCGAATCGATGCTCTGGAGGATCGAGTCGTAAAGTACGACACGTTCCCTTAGTCTGGCCAGCTTTCGTCCGTTGCCCTCTTCCTTTTCAACCCATTCCTTGCCATCTCTTCTCGCGCGAGGTTTTTTAATTTTCGCCGCATCAAGTTTCAAGCCATCTTCGCTCCCAATAAGGACACGGTTCCGGCCAACACGCCAGCCAATCAGCGCGTAATTGATTGCCAGGCTTGTGACACGCAGGTCCTGCATTCGAGAATCCCCCTCATTCACGCCCTCCTTCTCCAGTTCCTCAATGGCATGGCGCGTCGAGTCAGTGGCGTCTTGACTGGCGATAAGAACATCGTCATAGGCCGCTGCTTTGTCGCGGGATGTGCTATCGGTGTTAGAGGCTAGGTATTCGGCTAGGCGGCCTTCCGCTGCGGTCACGGAGGCGAGCGCTTGCCCAACAGCAGCGTCGACAATGTTCGCGCTGCGTCCGCGCCAGCTAATCGTATTTGGGACCTTCTCGGTCGATTCGGGGCCCTTGCCTATGCGATTTATCAGAAGAAATGCCACATGCTAAGAAAAGGAATACAAACCTGTAGCGGACGCTTCATCTTTAAGAGCATCGGGGAACTGCTTCTCAACAGCGGATGCTAGAGCGGAGTTGTCGCGAGGAAAGTATTGACGAGCTACGACAGAAACGGCCAAGGTGCGAGGTAGGCGTGATTGGTATGCGGCGTAGCGGATACTGGGATCAATGGTGCTGGCCAGGATCTCCTTGAACAGATCCTTCTTCGTGGATTGCAGTAGAGCATTGTAGATGATACGCGCCGCGGAATAATGGACCAGGCAAGATTTCCATCTTTGTTCCTGTCCCTCGCCGGGCCTGATACCTTCAGCCTGTTTCTCGAATTCTTCGGCGCCACTCAGGGAATAGACATAGGCCTGCGCTTCCAACAGATCGACATCGGTCGCTCCAGTTACTGTCTGGTCCGATAGCAAAGAAACAAGTTCGTTGGCCGTGGTGGCAGCCTTGTGTAGACGGGAGATAATGTGCTTGCGCGTCGAACCAGTGATGCCGTTGTCGGCATTTTCTTCGGAATGGGTGGACTTCATGTGCATGGCATGGGCCCAGGCACGCTCACTGGTAAGGATCTGGAGGTGGACATAACTACGGCGACGTGTTAAAGCAGATAGCTTAGGCATTGGCAGGGGCAGACGTACTCGTGGCTCCCGGCAATGTCTTCAGCAGTGATGGGTGCCTTCGGGGAGTACTTGGCGTTTTTCGGCGTGGTGCGACCCAGGCGTTTGCGGAGGGTGAGCAAGCGGCGAGACAGCTGCTGGCGATAGGTGTTGTAGTCGCCCAGCAGCAGGGCGCTGTCGCGCTGACCGACGACGAAGCTTGTAATGTCCATAGCCGCCAGGTGGGTGCTGTGATGGAAGCTCAACGGCAAGCGCGACACGATACGGATTACGTCGCGGGGTTTTGAGCCGCACGTGATGCGGCGCTTGCGGCTGCGGAGCGCGGTGGTGTTGTCCCGAGCTTTTGCCGGGCAGATTTCCTCGCGTCTTCTCGTTCGATCATAGATTCGAGGTTGGCCCGCGAGCTAGGAAAACACCCACGCCACAGCTCTTCGCCACCCGTCATCAGTGAAAGCACTGTCCCTGGAGTTGTGGCATTGGTCCTGGAGCTCTGGCCTTTTTCTTTCTTGCTCGTGTCTTTCTTTAGAGCGTAATGCAGCGCTGTATGTCCACTTGCGCATGCTTGCCAGGTCTTCCGTAGCTGACGCCAGTGCTCCATCTAGCCTCGCGAACACCAACTCAGCTTCGGTAGCCACTCGTCAAGATAGCTCTCCAGGGTATGCTGGAGCGGGCAACGTCATGTTTCGAATCCGGAGGAAGTCGCCTTCTGCGCGGTCGCAAGCGATGTTTCCGAAGCCGGCGGATGCTCCATTCCTCCTTCTGGCATCACGGAGCAGTTGATTTGGATTTGCCTGCGTGGTGGGCGACCGTTCTTCAACCCACCACGGCAGCGGGCCAAGAGACGGATGGTAGAGGTGGGGGGGTTCAGCACCACGCGTCTCACGATGCGCTCTTCCTGGATTTTCTGTACCCGGCAAAGACACTGGCATTGATGAGGCGGATTACAACCTATGGGTGGGAAAGCTTGCGGCTCAGGCACACACGGGCTTCAAACGGGGTGCGGGTGCGACAATTTTCTTCAACAGCCATTGTGAGACGAAAGAAGGGCAATACTCCGGGAGTTGACGGCGCCGGAAATGACGGCAACGTCCAAGATTCAGATGAAAGTGAGAATGGCCCCTTTCCGCCACCGGTGGCCGGCGAGGGAGGATATGATCATGACTCAATTGGTGAGGACGGCCTCGATGCGTTTGATGCGGATCCATCCCTCGCGGACGAGACATCACCTATGCCTTTACCCGGCAAAGCTCCTAACAAGGCAGCCTTTCAGGACTCAGAGGCCACTTCAGACGCGTTAGAAGAAGACACCGAAATCGCCAGCACACCAGAAGAGCTCCAAGAAATGCTCAGCGCCGATGAGGCCGACCACAGACTTGTTTGGAAAATTTACCGGAGCTTGGATGCGGAGAGCCGCACCCCTGAGATTTCTGCGGACGTGCTGCAATTCCTGGGTAGCATCCGACCTTTCACTGCGGTGCAGGCTGATAGAGCTCTGCAACTTTACGAACTCTTGCCTTTGGAGAACAGACGTGCCTCATCTTACAAATGCGCGATCATGGCGCACCTTAACAATGGAGATCTTGGAAAGGCTGCGCTTGTTCACAAACAAGCAATTGAGGTTAAGAAGCTGAACACCGGCGACTTTGGCACTGCTGAGTTACTCGCCTATGCCATCAATAAAGAACAATGGCAACTAGCAGCCGAAGCTTATCGCGCGGCCAACGCTGTTTCGGGAGTCTTCATCCGGTATTGGACGATTGCACAAAAGAAAATAGACCTCTTGCGCTTTCTTGATGCTCTTTTGATCTATGCAAGAAGATTGAGGCGTCGCTCGCAGTCAGCAAATGACAGTGAACGCCTGATGGGCCATTTCATAGTCGACTTCGCTGATCAAGCAATACGGCAGTCGGCCTCTCGCATTTCTTCTCCTTCCGACCAATTGCAGCTATGGCGCTGTATCTTGAGGCTCAAATTCGAGGGTCTTCTGCGGTCTCGGCATTTTGAGTACGCCATCAAGGGGATGGCCGGACAAAAGATCATGCAGTCCGATGAAGTTCCCGAACTTGTCCGCAGGATTTATCAAATGTACATCTCGGCGGCAAAGTCGGGGTCTGTCGAAGCCAGTCAGAGTCCACTCTATTCCATGCTTTTGGCTTTGACAAAGTATCCTCGATCGTCCAAGGGCACACGCCTGAGGTTGGGCCAAGTCATCAGTGACTGGCATCGGTTGCTTGGCGATCTCAACTTTGCGGCTGTGAGGGTGCTCATGACTTTCTATTCGCGCAAGGGAGACGTTGCCAAAGTCGAGAATTACTTCAACGATCTTCTCAGAGTCGCAGATGGTGTTAACAGCGTCGACATCTTTCGACCCTTGCTTGAAGTGCACGCTAGACGTGGAGATGTGGACAAAACCCTTCAACACTTCAGCCGCATCACGCAAGAGTTTGGCCTGCAGCCGGATGTTGGTTGTTGGAACCTTCTCTTGCTTGCACACATGAAGCAGGATGATCTCGAAGGCGCCTGCAAGCGCTTCGACGAAATGGTGTGGTCCGGTGTTCAGCCAGATGCTTACAGCTTCTCTGCAGTCTTGAACCTGATGGCGCAGAGGGGTGATGTCGAAGGCGTTAAAGAGATGCTCGTGCTGGCTTCGGAAATTGACGCGTCAATTCTGCGAGCTGCTGAAGTTGTTGGTTACGTGGTATCCGCTCATATCCAAAATGACGATATTCCATCCGCAGAAACCTTGGCCGAAGAGCTACGAAAGCGAAAAGAGGATGGCCATCTAACCGGTTCTCTCACTCCCGTTTTCAACAACCTCTTAACGGCCCATGCTCTGCAAAGGGATGTCATTGCGGCGCGTCGGATATTCGATCATATGCAAGAGCATGACATTCAAACTGACGCATTTACGTATGCTGCTTTGATGCAAGCCCTTGCACTTGTCCACCAAACCGACGCCGCTTACAAGCTTCTCCGTATCGTTCTCCCGCAAAAGCGAATCAAGCGTCTTGCCCTACACTATGCCATTGTTATGGCTGGATTCATCAATCAGCGCAACTACAGGAATGTGTGGTATGTGGATGATCATCGACGCAAAGAGGGTGTTCGCAGCACCATGAGCACTCGCATCGCTGCGATTAAGGCTAGTACATTGGCCGAAATGCAAATGCAGGCCGACAAGGGTATGGATCGAACGGCATTGCTTGAGCGTACGGAACGCTTGTTGGCGGCTACGTTGCAGAATAACGACCCATGGGAACTGGCTAGTGAGCCGCAGACGGGTTTGGGATTGACTTCCATCTTCCAAGCTAACGAGTCTTACCTCGCCTTTGTCATTATGGCTTATGGCAGTCGAGGAAGTTATGATTACGTCAAGCGCATGTTTGAGGAGTATATGCAGAGGCAAAGGGACAAGAGAGGCGATCCAGACATTCAGCCACCTATGCGCATGCTGACGGCGTTGATGCACACTCACCTTCGCAATGGCAAGTATGAAGAGCTTCAGGAATGTTGGAACCTCGCTCTCAGTCAAGCGTCGTACACAATCTCTCTGCATGCTCCCGTCAACGCCACCGAGGCGAGCAGTTTGTCTGCCAAGGATCCCGAGACCGACGAGACTGCCGAGACGCTCAGGGATGGCGAGATGGCGCCTTCAAGGCGCCACATCCTTTCTCGTCCAATGGCGATCTACATCAGTGCTCTGCACGCTCAAGGCAGATACTCAGACCTCATCTCCACGACAACATCGCTGCTCGGTCATGGTTACACTTTCGACAACCACACCATGAATCTGTATGTGCAAATTCTTGCGCGTAGCGGACGTATCGGTTCCTCCTTTGATATTTGCGAGGCGCGGCTGATGCCGAACTGGCACGGCTGGAGGACAAATTACCTTCTTAGGCGTCGCTACCAACGCACTCGCGGCTGGGACTACATGGATGTCCGGCCTAACAAGACACCGAGGGGCGAGGTCGCTCCCGCCTACAGAACCATGGTCATGCTGGCGGCGGCCATGAAATGGGTGCGCAAGCGGGATGCGCTGGGCCGCGCTAGGAGCTCTGATGGCGAGATTTTGAGCGAGGGTCTGCTACGGCTAAGAGCGCCAATGACCATCGCTGCTCTGGAGGAGATGCCGTATGTGGAGGATGACTTGCAGGATGAGTTCTTGAGAGATGAGATGGATTGACGACCGAACGAAGCATTCCGGGCACAAGCTGCGACAGGTGGCAGCAGTGTGTACCGTGTACAAAACGTGTAGATCTCCTTTTCCGACGTTCAGATTAGAGTGGACTACAAAAAGAAGGGGGGTGAGTAGACGGATGATAGGGTATTTTTTTTAAAGGTGTTTTCGGAGCGCTGAGGTTTGTGGCTGTTTGTTTTCTTGTAGACCTGTATGTAGGTTAAGTGTAAACGCTGTAAATTTCTTGTTGAGCAAGCGGAAGGGATACATTGGTAGTTGAGTTAGCATTGATAAATGAACTGGCTTGTATATGTGCCTTTTCCAAGCTTTTTCAGACACCAGTTGCCTTTTATGGCTTTGACACGGTCCTTCGGGCACGCTCCGGGGTTTTCGTTGGATGGGTTTCAGAGAGATCGGGTCGCAGTGCGCTGGTGTAACGACAAAAGAAATTGGCAGCATGATACAATATCTCGTCGGCTGACCAATGGCAGGTGTCAGTCACGATAATGTCTGCAAGGCATAGGGTCAGCCGGCGGCTAAGCGTGGATGGGGTTGAGGAAAGGATAGAGCGGACTCGCAGATCGGCGCAGGGGTCCTGCCTTTGGCGGTTAGCGGCAGGCGGGCGGTAAGTAAGGCTGTCCTCGAGATCAATCCCCGTGCAACGCGCGCCGTGCTAAACAATCTCCCCGCTCCGCAACGTTTATTTCATTCATATCATGCCGGACGCCTGCGATTGACACGCTGAGCGCTGGCAGAGCATGCCTTGAACATGGCGACACATCCCCCTTTTCCGCCGATAGTCTGCATCGTCGACTTCCACCACGCAAGGTCCGTCCACCTGCCGTCCGTTGCGCTTGTCCGGAGCCGCAGCTAACGCGCCCAACCATAGGGGTCCTGAGGTTGAGAAATGGATTGGCGTCCCCGAGGACTCCGACCCCGCCGTGGAAAATGACTGGCCCTTGCTGCCCTTCCAGGCCCTGTCAGACGGCGCTCATACGTTCGTCTCCCCGCGCCTCCTCCGTGCGATCCCCGCAGCCTCTAACCACGTTGTAGAGCGACCGAAGACTTCTCTTACTTCACCTTGCGCCATGAATCCACTCCCGACGCCCCCGCTACCTCTCTCTTCGGCATCTCCTGCACGCGACAGCTCGACGCCAACAGCCTTCTAAACCGGCCCCCCGATGTTACCCGATCAACCGTCCAGAAAGCCGTTGTAGTCATATCAGACAGTCCGCAACATTTCGCGCATTTGCGGGAGAAGCTCTCTGTCGTCACCAAGGCGTGGTTCGCCCAGTGCGACTTCACCGATCTCGATATTCTTCAGCGGTTTCAGGAAAGCTTGGGCAAGACGTTCGCAGACCGAGAACATGAGCGGGATCAATACTTTGGACTCTCGCTGCGCGAGCTCATACATGAGTTTAAGTACCAGACTCTGGTCCTTTTCAAGGCGTGCTTGTTGCAGCCCAAAGTAAGTTCATCTGGCCTCCTGAGTAGATGCAACGGGCTGACCATCCTAGATGCTTTTCTTCGGTTCGCAATGCGAGCGCTTGTGCTTGCTACAGTTTTCCTTAATATCGTTAATACCCGGTTTGATTCGCAAACTCCAGGACACTGCCGATCCCCAATTCAATTCTTACGAGGAAAACATGAAGATGCCAACGTCTCTGAAGACAAGCGAGCGCGCATCCCTGCTTGCATACATGGGTTTGCCACTTCAGTTGTTTGGAAAGGTTGAAGACACATTCGCGGCTTTTTGAATAAAACTGAATGCTGACTATGGCTAGGGCAGTCTCTTTGGGCCTTACACGCCATTGCAACAGCTTGACATGCTGGCTGATCGCGAGACAAAATCGTACATAGTCGGTTCTACGAATTCTTTGCTTTTGCAGCAGAAAGACCGTTACAGCGATATCTTAATCAATGTAGGCACATCTATCCGTTCGCGCTGCTCTCGATGGAGTCGCAGCTAAGCTGACTACTTCTTAGCTTGATGATAATACCCTCAGTATATCTTCTATCCCTCTGCGAAATTCACTTGGATTGACCACACCCGATCGCCGATGGATTGATTTCCTGACACAGCAAGTCAACGATACATGGGACGAGAAAAACCCCGAACGCCCCATTACTCTTGGTTATGCTGGCAGCGAAGAATCGATCCGTCTGCAGTTTGAAGAGTATTTACTTGCATTACTTGCTTCTGCAAAATACCGCCTTTATCAAGAGGCGCAGAAGGAGAACCCAAAGAGCCCCGTTTTCAACGAAATTGAGGGCGACCCCGCAGCCGAGTTCGGCAACGAGTTTATCAATGCTTGGATGAAGACAGAGAACTTCCGCATCTTCAACAAGTTTACTGATGGCCACCTCTTTGACATTGTCGCTCCCGAACATCCATGTAGCGGTGGGTTGACCATCGAAGATGTTCAACGGAGATTCAATGCACAAGTTGAATCACTACATCTGGATGAGCGGTTGGCACGCAGCAAAGAAACGGTGAACAAGCATCTCTCCGAGGGCCAGAAGAAGGTATCAACGGCTTATAACAAGCTATGGGCCGACATCGAGTCCATGCGCGAGGCACAGCGCAAGAAGGCGGAAGAGGATCAGAAAGCAGCTGCCGAAAAAGCCGCCACGGAGCAAGCTGCTGCAAAAGAGAAGGAAGGGAGAGGCTCGCCAGCGTCCAGCATCAGCGACAAAACGGCTCAGTCGACGGGTGAGAGCGCAAAATCACGAGCGAGCTCGTATTTCTCGAGCTGGGGTCAATGGGCGAGCGAAAAGAGGGCGGGCTGGAGGAAGAATCCCGGTACTCCCACGACACCAACAACACCGGTACCGCCAAGCCCTATCGACAGTAAGAAGAGCCTCGAGTCGGCGTTAGAGGAGAAGAGAGAGGATGGCATCACACAAAATAACGGCGCAAACACAGAAGACAAGGAGGAGGATGTAGAGGCGGCATCAAAAGACGAGCAGCCTGCGCATGACGAAGTTAAGGTCGAGAGCGTCTGGAGCGCCGGAGACGACGAAGATGATGATGACAGGCATAACCGTGTTGGGAACATAGATGCACAGGCAAGCAAGCGGAAATCGCAGGAACAGAGCGAGGCGGAGCATAACCCGTGGGCTGAGGCGAAGGCGTAACATGTCGGCGGCCGGTCTGGATCTGGGAAAAGAGTAGGGACACGAACGGACAATGAAGGGAAGACATAGTTCACGGCAACGCATCCAATGTTCATTCCACTGTTTATAATTGGCATTTACAATCTCTCTAACTGGCATTTGGGCGCGAGGACAGTTGGTTGGTGTATGTACATGAATTGACAGTGGGTAGGGATGATAGGTGGAATACTCCGTACCTAGGTGTGGATATGTAGGTAGGTAACAATACGACATCATCAACGCACT
This sequence comes from Aplosporella prunicola CBS 121167, assembly GCF_010093885.1. NCBI lineage: Eukaryota > Fungi > Ascomycota > Dothideomycetes > Botryosphaeriales > Aplosporellaceae > Aplosporella > Aplosporella prunicola. The sequence goes on from NW_022983566.1 coordinate 135,156, forward strand.
CAAGCGGTGAGCTGGCAAAGATGTCAGGTGGGGAATGGATGCGCAGGAGAGAGAGCGAGCGAGCGAGACAGAGAGATGGAACCTGGCCTGGCCTAGCGGGCAGATGCGCGGTGTGACGGACTCGTGATGTCAAACGCGGGCACCCGCTTGTCCGCACGTCGCAGGCCCGCAGCATCGAAAGACGGGCTTCTAGAAAGCGCGCAGGGCAGGGGCTAACGGCGGCGCAGGAGCCGCGCCCTGTCCTCCCTCTGGGCAGGCGGGTGGGCTCAGCGCGGGCGGGGCGGCCCATCCATCTATCTGCGCCAGGGGCGAATATCGCGCGGGCTTGCCGGGGGCGATGCCCGCTGGCAGGGCTGTTGGCAGGGCTGGCACGCTGGGTATCTGTTTGTAGCGGCGACCCCAGTAGTGGCAGGGGGTGAAGGGGTGGAGGGGGGAGGGGGTTCACGGACCAGCGCGGCGGGCAGCCAGCCAGCTGCTGCAGCGCTCGAAGCGAACGGCGGTGTACGTACGGACGGGCTTCTACGTGGTAAGTAGCTTGCTTGCTTGCGTGCATGCTTGCATCTATCGTAGACGGGTGGGGGTGCGGGCGAGCGGGCGCGCGCGCTGGTCGGCACTGGGCTTATAGCTGTAGGCGAGGTGGTGGGCTGGGCAGTGGGCTGGCGCGTGCTGGCTGGCTGTACTTATCGGAGCGGAGGGGTGCTATAGCGCTGACGCTGACTGCCTGACATGCCTGCTGGATGGGGCGCGCGGCGCTCGTTGTTCGTTCGGCTCGCGTAGGTACAGTACTGTAGGTGGGTGCGTCGACTGGCGCTGTCTCTGCTTGGGCTTGGTTACATAGGGCTGGCGTTTGGGCGGTTTGATTAACGGGGTGGGGTGGCTGCTATGGTGGTTTGAGGCAGTCGTAGTAGAGCTTTCGGCCTTTGGTCGGGTTGGCGCGTTTCGTGTGGGATAGATGGAATGGATCGTTTTGATGCTTGCTCGGCTGCATGCCGTGCTCTGGGGAGAGTGGAGAGTCGGTTGCAGATTTTCGTTTGCGAATTTCCTGTTTGGGGATGTATGGCTGATGCGCTGTCTGGCTTCTAAGGCTGGCTAAGCGAGCTTTTGAAGTATGGGGTCTGTGGGTATGCTTACTGTTATGTTCCGCGAGTATCGTGTGTTGTTGGCATGTGGGAGGTGCATGGGAGTCTGCAGGTTTCCTAGACCGACGTTGCGGGCCCTTTGCCTTGTGTCAGCCAGGATCACTCCGATAGCTCTCGGTTTTTCAGCCTTATTACAGTCAGTTGTTACACTACAGCCTTACCCCTTACACCACACGTTTATCCACTGCAAGGGAATAAGGATCTGT